>NC_037674.1:43255780-43318081 GCF_003255815.1 Theropithecus gelada | reverse complement strand
AAAAAAAAAAAAAAAAAAAAAAGAAAATGATATCTGTGGTCTAAATTTAACATTGAATACAAGACATTAGTAAACAATCAACATTAGAATTAGTAACAATATATTAGTCAAAGGCTTTTAAAACACAAATAAAATTAAGTGTAAAAACTCAAGTACTTCAACATTAGCATTTGAAAAGTGTTTAATGTTTTTAAATAGTTTTAAGAACATACGCTTTCTACTCTATTCTGAAACACATACTCTATCCAGAGCACAATTTATTACTGCAAAATAAATGAATGTTTAAAAGACAGTCTGTCAATTGAAAAAAACAAAACACATTAAAATAGCACGTTTCCAAGCCAAGTTAAACAAAATATTTTCTCCTTGACAAGCTGCTTACATTTAAATGAAAACAAGGCAAATCTGGTCAATAATATGGATTGCATATAATAAAAAGGACCTTAGATCATGTTAATACAAGGATCAGAAAGCAGTAACTTCAATTAAAACTACCCAATTATTTAGCAAACTTTCAGATGCAGCAAATAAATTAATCAGTTTTAAATGAAAGTCCTCAGATAAGTAGCTTTTTGACCTATGAGTAAGTCTCACTAGCAGCAGTTACAGCAAAGCAAGAATCTGCTGAAGCAAGGCAAAGCTCCCAAATCAAACATGTTATTGGTAATCAAAAAGCATTTGCAAAACGTATTTCCTTGGTTAATAGCAGGAGGTTCTGTAGCAAATGCCACCTACAGCTCCTCTCATACTTTGATATGTAGTGTATACGGGTTGAACACACATTTCTCTTACCCAAGAATGACAGAAGTATCTTGGTTTTAACAACAGGGTATTTTCATTTCTGAACTATCCTGTAGAAGGTGCCAGTCGTTATATCATTAAGAATGCATATATTTCGCTTATTATCTACCTATGTTTACCGAGTATTGGGATTTAAGAATGCCTCTTTGAGACAAGTAATATGTCATCATTTTGTTCAGCTAACAGGCCTGACAGCCCTGTCTCCTTGAGTTAAGAAAAGTAAATCTCTATTTTGTACACTGGTGGCAAAAGCTGGCAGAATAAATGAGAATTAGCCAATTGGTAGTAAAAGTTTCTGATCCCAAAGATTCAGACTTTCCTTTGATCCTAGTCCCAATTATTCTGTTTGGCCAGATGATGGTATTTTTTTTCCAATAAAAGTGTTCTTCTCCGCATACTGCAATAATTTATTTGAATGCCATTCTTATGTGTTTTTAACAAATAACATCACTATTCACTATTTCTCTCATCTTTTTGATCCTTTTTTACTACTTATCATCTTATTTGAAACAGATTTTTAACAGATAAACTTGATCGTTACAAGAATATCTTGCTTGCATTTTATTCAAATAATTCTTAAAAACAGCTTAAAAAGCCGTTTGGAATAACATCAAGCTTGCCATCAATCAAACGAAAAAATTCCGCTGGCGGTTGTATAAACATCAGATCAAGTCTGATGTCTTCAAGGATTTCAGAGTGAACCATAAAAAACTCCATTAACTTCTGACAAAGAATGCAAATTAATCACAACATGGGGTGAAATGAAATTAAAGGCTCTTTTCTAATCAATGACAAGGCAGGATGAAATATTTGTTACTCTCTCTGCACTCAGACTGCCTAGGATGTTTGCACTTCCCTTGCAAAGCCCCAAATGTAAGGTGTGAGTACAGATTCACCCACAGTCGCTGTTGAGCACCCTCCTCCCCGCAGAGCTATCTGCTTACAAGTCGTGGAGATTCACAAAACACACTAATCATCCGAATCTCAGGTGCATCCAATTTGTTATTCACACTCTCCCATGCCAGTGAAAAGCCTGGCGCAGACAGATGCACCAGGAACCCTAAATGACAGTTTTGGCCTCCGGAAGTACGATCACTACAGCAAAATCTAGTACAGCCTCCAGGTGAAATGTCTGGAGCTCCATATGGAGCAGGGAAAATTAACAACAAGATGAAAATCACTGCAGCAGCGGGGAGTCAGAATTTTTGAAAAAAAAAAATGAAATTTAAAGATGAAGAAAGAGAAGTAATAAATTAATGGGGTGTGAAAACATTCAAAGCTTTACAATACCAGGGGCACTATTTGCTCAGATTTTTTCCCTTTTTTTAACTTCAGGTCATTTTGATGTAATTTATTAACCAAGATCAGGAATTGCAGCCAAAAGAAGAACAGTATTTTTATACATGCAAAAGTACTTTAAATACATTTGTGTCTGTATTATTTTCACTTTCCTGTGGCATCTTGCTTGCCAAATTTCCCAATGCCAGAGCTGATGCATCCCCTGAGAAGTCTCCTTAATGGATTTGCTATCATCCTAATGCAGGGCACTGTTGTAAAGTTTGAATGAAGGATGACAATTTTTAGCAGGCAATCCTTTTCATTTCTCCTAAATTATGGTGTCATTAAACAAACCATTGCCCACCATTATGTTTTTTAAGTCAACTGAATTTGGATCTACATGATTAACTATAGGCAGCTCCAGTCCTTGTCTAGACCTTCACATCTTTCCAGATTACTATTAAAGCTAAAATGTTCCAGAAATTGAGAAACTGCAAGATATTTTAAAATGCAATTTTTCATTATCCTATTGCAGAATATGCTTCACAAACACCCATAATTTAATGGCACTGGGGTCAGTGAGGGCTCTGGGGCCCTCTGGATCTCCCATTATTCTGCTAAATACATGGTAAGAAAAGCAAGAGGGATCTGGGGAATGGTCTTGTCACCATGCACAATGGCACAACCTTCCAGTGCTCAGCATTTCTCATCTATACAAGAGGCCTCCCTAGGGCAGAGAGGGCAAACTAGAAGGGTTGTAGGGCAGAGTGGAAAGGAGAACAGAGGGGTATGAATAGCCAAATGAATTAAGAAGTTAAGGAGCCAGTGAGTTGCCTTATTTGTCTGCAAGTCCTAGACCTAACTGTACCCATTCCTGCCTAAGGCAAGGTACTTTGCCTCTCTGAGCCTGAGTTGGCTCACCTAGAGGCTGGAAATAAGTCCCTGCAGGTAGAATGTACAGCCTGAGTCAGGTAACAGCCTGAGACTGGAACCCTATGTGGGAAAGGTACTAGATGAAGCCAAGACACCATTGGTTTTCCTGTTATTGGCAGTAGTAATAAGACTGTGCTCCTTATCTTTTTTTTCTTTAGAACCCTAAACCGCATGCCAATGAAGTTATGCAATCCTAAGGCCTAAAGGAAACTAAAATAGTGCTTTCAAATAACAAACACCTGACCCACAAAACAATGAAACTCATATAGAATGGCTATCTCAACAAAAACCTGGCCCTTTAACCTTTATGTTGCTCCCAGGGCACTGACTGTCCCTAGAGTCTTCCCAACACTCCTCCCTCTGCACCCTCACTGGGTACACACTGTGTCACCAGCAGGACGACGGGCTGCTAATGACGCTGTCAACAGCACTAATGCTGAGCTGGGGGAAAGACGAGTCTTGAAGCCAGCCCCTCCTCCCCGCTTTACCCTCTGCTCATTTTATACTCTGCTCCAATTGTGACTGGCATGTTGCTAAGAACATCCTTTTACAACCTATGGTTAATAGTTGGGAAATTGTTTTGGGCTGCAGCCCAACATTTGATCCAGACGGGTGGCCCTTTGTACTTTTCAGAGTGGTTTCATATCCATAGTTTCATCTGATCAACCTACCGATAGGAGAGGTAGGCAGAATCCTCATTTTAGAGACGAGGAAACTGACACCTCAGAGTTACAAAGCAACAATTAAGACCTGCGGTGAGACTGTGGTAGCACCTAATTCTAATTCTAATCTTCTGACTTGTGGTCCAGGGCTCCTTCCAATAAGGCCACTCCTCTCAATTTGCCACTAGTGAAGACAGCTCAGGTCTGGTGCCCTGATTAGACTTTGAGTTCACAGCAGCGATTCCCTGGCACTGTCCCTAGTCCTAGGAACAATCACATCAATGTGATCTTAAGGATATATGAAAGGCTTTCATGTGTTCTAGGATAAGACTAGTGAGTGACACTTAGGATGAGATAGTTCTCAGCTTGATGAATAGAACATTGCTTTGACCCTGTGGATGCTTTGTAAGATAGGGAGTTTCTTGTCACTGGAAGTATTTAAGCAGTGTGGATGTTTGCTTTTCAGAGACACTGTACAGAAGTTTGATTTGATGATGTCTAAGACCCCTTCCAACTCTAAGAGTCTACGATTCACTCCTGCCTACTCCACTTGGGATTCAAAGAAACCAAACCAGCCATAGTTTTAACAGTGAGCAAATCAGCCATTCTGTTTGTCCAATTTATGAGGGGAGGCTCTTTCACAGAGTGGTAGGAGTTCAAATAACATAATGTGGGCCAAAGAGAAGGTGTTATTCCATAACTCAGCCTCTGTG
This sequence comes from Theropithecus gelada, assembly GCF_003255815.1. Taxonomy (NCBI): domain Eukaryota; kingdom Metazoa; phylum Chordata; class Mammalia; order Primates; family Cercopithecidae; genus Theropithecus; species Theropithecus gelada. The sequence goes on along the minus strand of NC_037674.1, from coordinate 43,313,694 downwards.
ACTCTATAAAAATACACATTTTTCTTTATGTGTTTTTTTTGAGGACATAAGGGAGGGGTAGGAAAGGCACTTATAAAGTATCCTTTCCCAATCTTCAGCTTATAGTACAAAGCCTTTAAAATAAATGCCAACTCCACCAAAAGCCATTAGTGGTTCTAGCAACGACACACTCAAACTTCTGTTGAAAGACTTGGGAAATAGGCCTAATGGCATCAAAGCTGCTTCTATTATTTCAGAGAGAAGTACCAATTTGGTGACAACATTCTATCATGATTCAAGGAATACAGTTGTTTCCCACCCCTACTCTGGCATAAAGGTCGTTGCTAACTTAGGGAGTTCAGCATAGTATTAGAATTTTCCAACTTCCACTTCACTGATAAAGATATATTTAGATATTCAGGAAAACCATACTGCAAAGGTAAATAGCCTCTTCTCAACTTCGACCACAGCCTTCATGTGCTTCAATAGTCAAATGTGATGGCAATTCATTTCTTAGACTCATCACCCATCAAATCTCACTGATTAATTACTCTAGACATTAGGAATCTCAATAATATTGCTACATTCTCAACGTTTGGAATTTTTACTGGATGGCTTAAAAGTTTTCTACTAAGATTTGTTTGAGAAATATATTGTACAGGGTTTGTGTGTTCATTTTCAAAATTTTAGGGGATTTCACAAATTGGCCAAACTGAATTGTTTAGAAATTACTGACGGAACAAGAAGCTTACCAAGATAAATATTCTAATGAGCTATAAATCCTGAAAATGTGATTTTAATTTGATGGGCTACCTAGAGCTAAGCAGCAAGGCTATATACACTAAAATCTCACTAAATGCCAGCATTCATGCCAAGCAACTGCATTTTAGATTTTTTCTATAAGGGAAAAATATTACATTTACACAAAAAAGTCTATGAATTTGAAAAGTGAGACTAACACTCTTGAACCTAACAACTTGGACAATTTCTCTTCCACTTATCTGATGGCTTTAACTGTGAAAGCAAAAGAATACGAAAGAGACATTTCATTGAGTAAAGGGTCTTTAAATGTCCACATTGGTACCAGGAGAATTTGCTTAAAACTGCTTATAAAGATGGTAGAGAGAATGAGCCCCATTCTATTATTCAATAACCATGTTTGTGATGCATCTGCATAATCTAACCATGCATAAATTAGTATGTGTAATACAACACTTATTTGCATAATAATAGCAAGTTAATAGATGCTTAAAGAGCAGAGACCAACACCACCTTTAAATCAGACATGCCTCCAGGCACTTTGGCCTGTACAGACCAAGATGCCAGAAAAACAGTGAACATCAACCAGAGGAAAACAGTCAAACCATTCATTTTTCATCCCTCTAGACATTTCACTTATTTCCCCCACACACTGGGGAATCATTTTCAAACCACAAAATAGCTTTCTATTTTAGTGCTAGTACCCTTCTATAATAAAAATCTTAAAGAAATTTTAATGAAGATTAGAGTCAGCAATGCTAGTATAATGGACTGTTTTGTTTTCTTATAAATGTAGACAGGAAGGAGCAAAATACTTTTAAATAATATGTTCAAAATTATACTCATAAAATTGGGGGCCCATCTATTCGCCTAGCAAAAATAATGACCTAGATTAGATGCTTTCACCCTTTGTCTTAATCTTTTAACTCAAAAAATTTTAAGTGAGTTTAAGAGCTTAAAAAGCGTATCAAGAAAAGGCTGGCTCTCTCCTCCATCCTCAAAATGAGTACATGGTATTGGACCAGGAAAAAAAATAATCCCGAATGTCACACAAAGGAAAAGCACAATGATCACTTTCAACCTTTAACAAAGAAGAAAAAATCCAGGAGTTTAAAAAATCAAAAATCAATAGAGATTTCTAAATGACTCCTTAAGATATCACTTTTCAATTTAACAGGACAGATTTATTTGTATGTGACTCAAATGTTCACAATTGCTCCCTGCACCTTCATACATAGGAATGAATGTCACAGTGGCAAACGGCAGTAATGAACAATCTTACCTGAGGATATGGAAACCTCCCAAGAGCAAGCTGGGAAAGGAAATAATATTTGTCTAGTTATAGATTTGCATGCAGGGCAGATCTCCTTAAGACAGACAAGTACTAAATTTCAGAACTGCATCCAGCAAATATAAAGAAGTTCACAACCTCAAATGTACAAACTAAATTATTGCTGTAATTACATTAAGAGCTGTATTTAGAATGGACATTTTCAATGGACTATGTTGCATCCCTGATATTTTAATAACAAAACATTATCCTTATGTGGTTTCCCTTAGTAATATTCTCAGTTGTATGGGCATTATCCACATTTACATGTGTGCGACAGTTTCTTCTAGACAGAGATGTAAAAACTCTTTACTTTTTGTCTTGTAAAATGGGAACATCTAATTGTTACTAACCCACAACATTTTCAGTTACAAGTATAAATGAAGGGTCGTAGGAAATGGGGAATGGACATTATTATAAAATTGAAAACTGCGCCATTATTTTCATCTATTTGTTAAAGTTTTTTCATCCATTTTCTACCTACTAGTAGGAAAAATGGCCATTTCAAGCTTGTGAAGTCAGAACTGTAGGTCTAAGTCTGAAAGCTTCCAATCTAGCTTGATTTGTAAACTGTTCTGTTTCTGAGCCAGTCACTTAATTTTGATCCTTGAATCCTCACCTGTAAAAACAAAATGATCCAACCAGGAATAGGTTTGATATAAAGCAAAAAGACACAAACTGTTTCTTTGAGCCAGAGTCTTGCTCTGTCACCCAGACTGGAGTGCAGTGGCGTGACCTTGGCTTACTGCAACCTCCGCCTCCTGGGTTCAAGCGATTCTCCTGCCTCAGCCTCCCAAGGTAGCTGGGATTACAGGTGTGCACCACCATGCCCAGCTAATTTTTGTATTTTTAGTAGAGATGGGGTTTCACCATGTTGGCCAGGCTGGTGTTGAGCTCCTGACCTCAAGTGATCCGCCTGCCTTGGCCTCCCAAAGTGCTGGGACTACAGGGTTAAGTCATTGCACCTGGCCAAAAAGATAAAATTTAACAAACATACCAAAACCTATTTAAAGAAAATAGTGGCAAAACTTTGCAATTTTATAATGTGGCCCATCCTCAGTCCTGACATAATTTACATGTATTTGCAACTACTTTCAGAGCAGAATCACAACATCAGGGATTTTAACACTAATGGATCTAAGAGGGCATCAACCCACTTCAAAGGTTAAAACCCAGAGTCCCACTGAAGTAGCTCCCAAATAGTTAATAAGTGGAGGCCTAGGAGCTGACCTTAAGATTTGCAACTTAATCCAGCGTTCCTTCCCGCATATTACACCGCCTTTCTAAATCTTGAGAAGTTCTGCACTTATTTCAAAGACGCTGATCCTGCTCAAACATTTCTGAATTCTCCTCAAACATTTCTGAATTCTCCTTTTGTATAATTGTTTTAGAATTATTTCAATTAACAGAATACCTATTTCATTTTATTAGTATGCATCTTATCTTGGATTTAAAATTATACCCCTCAGCTTGTTCATCATGTAAATTATTTGTAGACTAAGGTTTGAATAGCCTACGGATATTACCAAAACCCAAAGCAACCTACAAAAACTAAATATTTTGTTGCTTAGACATGAAGATGCTGAAGTTACCAAAGTTCTAAAACCAATATGAACAATAGCCATGTAACAGGAATAAACATTATGACCTTATAAGGTGACTACTTTGAAAAGGTCAACACTCATTTGCACATATGCTTGTGTGTGTATGTGTATATATGTATGTTTTAGAATACCTAGTTTCATTACCTTGTACTCATGTCTTGTCCACAAAATATACACTGATATGTGTATGGATTTTCAAGATATAGGTATACTATCATCATTTCATTTGATGGATATCATTAATCTCTTCCATTGTACATAATAAAAACATTACAAGGTGGGATGAAAGAAAATTTAGATGTTTGCCAAACTCCCTTTCTAAGTTATGTGTGATTATGTTTGTTGTCTATGTATGAGGAGGGAAAGGGGAGGGACTCAGCTCTCCTGTCCTCTGTCCCGACCCCACCTCCTCGCAATACAGGTTTGTAGGTTTGCCCTACATTTTGAAAATAGTTTGTTTCTGGCCAATCAGAGTGTGCACACGGATTCAGGAGGAATCATTACGGTCTACTGTGGTGGGTGAACGAGGCATTTGCAACAGTCTGCAGTGACTTAACAGGTATAGGTATCGCAGTGATCTGTGGATTATGAGTTTTGCATATTCTTCCATTTGGAGTTAGAAAACCAGCAAGAGGAGAGTCTCACATCTAAAAAAGCTAATAGCTTAATAACTACTACAAAACACTTAGAACATTCTGGCTCAAGACCTTCCACAGACATTGTGCCATTCACCTGGGTATATGCTCAGCATGTCATTAGGGACCATGGAAGAATACTGTTCACATGGCTTAAAGACAGAGGAAACTTGCCCAACACACATACAGTCAAGTTTTAAATTAGCTGGCAGGTGCCAACACTGACCATTGGTTCTTGCAATTTAAAGAATTAAGCAATGGTAAACGGACATCTTAAAAGGGAGTGGGATACAGCAAAAAATGTGAATTCTTCCCGATTCAACACAGAGCTTCCAGTTGCATGTGGTCATGGTTCTACGGAGAGGCCAGGCTCCAGCCAACTTGGGAAGGTGCATTCATCTACTTGGCCCTCTCTGTCATGACTACCAGGTAAAAAGGACGGCTGATGTGATTTGTTTGCTCTGTAAGACAATGCCATGCAAGACAACAGAGAGAAAATTTAGTGCACTTTGGTCAGCTGGGAGCCTCTCTGTACCAGTCTGCTTGGGAACACATGCCAGTGCTTGAACTGGTGAACTCATCATTCATGGGTCTGGTTTTGCTTTCAGTGTTATTTCCTGACATCTCGTGGAACCTCAGTCCTACCTTTTAACTACGTTCCTGGGAGGACTGCTTGTAAGACATCTTGCAGGTCTGACCTCTTTAGAGTCAGAAGACAGAGAATGGTTCTTTGATCTTAACTAGTAGGTACTGTTGCAATTGCAGCATGGTGACAATCACTTCCTCTCTTATAGAGTGTCACCACTGGGCTGTTGAAAGACTTGGGAATCCATGCCAGTGAAAACAGGCATGAGCACTATTAGGTTGGCACTAAAAGCAGTCATTTTAAGGCCCCAGGAGAGGACTCCTGCCTTCTATGTATGCCTCTATCCTTCTAGGTCTAATGCAGCTACAGTGTTTATGTTCCACACTATTTGTCTTACAGAAAAGTACAAGGAAACATACAGTCAGGCTCTAGAACTCTTTTTATCATGTTCTACTGGGAGGAGGTAAAAAAGAAAACGGTTTCTTAGTAGATATGGCTGCATGAAAAACGAGTTCTCTACAAAAATGAGAGGGGTGTGGTGGCACGTGTCTTGCAGTCCCAGCTACTTGGGAGGCTAAGGTGGGAGGATCACCTCAACCCGGGGAGGCAGAGACTGCAGTGAGCCTTGACCATGCCATTGCATTCCAGACTGAGCAAGAGTGAGACCCTAACTCAAAAAAAAAAAAAAAAAAAAGAACGAGTTCTCCATGAGGCTGTCAAAAGTCAAAATAAACATGGGACCCTTATGGGGAAGAAGAAGCACATATGCTCCAAGTGAATATTTCACACACAGGCAGACCTGGGGCCATTCTGTATCTTTTACTCCTACTGGTCTATTAATCTACTTGCATTTCCCCAGTTTTTATTGTCAAGGTATTATAAATTAGGAAACTTACAAAAGAGAGTATGTAATCTTCTCTGAAATGGCCTGCAGATATGTCACTGTACTAAATGTGTTTCAGATTTAATGAAGCTTTAATGTCCTTTTTAATTTTGCCTGTTTCTGTATCACCAGGGGTCGGGCAAGGCAATCAGCACTCAAGAGGGTGGTTTGGTTTAAAACTAGGAAAAAACTCATTTGCTTATGAGTTGCACTGTATTTTCTTAATTAAATTTACTGAGTAAAATGGTTTAAGTTCAGCCAACCAATGACCTTTGTATGTAGATTTAGATTTATAAATAGGTTAACAGTTAAAGGAAAGAAAAAAAAAAAAGAATCACAACAAAGCAAATAGATTAGGGTTAAGCCAATAGAAATCTCTGCTCTCTTTATCATCTTTACAAAAGAAGCATGTAATATAGGCAGCTTAAGTCTAGTTTTTTAAAAAAAAGTGTACTGAAAAATGTAGACACACGTAAGTGCCAGCACTTCATCAAATGAGTCTCATATCCTTTTCATTCCCAGGAGGGGAGCAGCTCACATTGTAAAAGATTTGGAAAAGCTTTATTTATTTGGGGCCAGGGGGTGGGGGTAGAGATAAGGGATTCTATTTAACGTTAAATTAAAAAGTACACTTTAATTCCAAATACTTAAGATTTAGCAAACTGCTGAAGCCTCTGTTTGTTGTGGGACGTTTATTACGTAAAAGGCTGAAAAAGAATGGTCTGAAGTGTTTACCAGTTGGGGATATACTTAAATAGCAGTAAACAACTAACACCTCACTCTAAAAATAGGACTATTCCTTAGTGTCATCTTATTGACGTTTGACTTGTCCAACCACAGTCTATAAAATGCTCTTCAGTTAGCAGCATTTGAATATGTTGGATTTTATAATTTAAATAACAAATATATTTGTATGTGTGTCTGTGTGTGAAAGAGAGGTCATAACAATTGCCAAATATATAACACGATAAAGACCTTTGTATTTTAACAAAAAGAAGTTATTTATTGATAAAGCAACAGAATGGCTTTTGTTGATAATAAAAATAATTATTGTCACAGAATCATAAATGGTAAAGAGAAAACAAACATTGTAGCCAGAAAACAAGTGCAGGACACAAATTCAAGACATGTTTTTAATAATCAAGTCTCCTACTTAGAATTATCAACTATGTTGTGGGAGTAGTTTTAAATTTACAGTTCTACTGAAGAGCACTGGATTTTTTTATTCTTAATTTAGACATATTCTATGTTTCTCGACATAACTACAAATTGAAAATAAGCATTTTCAATATAGCCAGTGATCTAGCTGAAGGACAACTTTATAGTCTGAAATGTTCTAAAATTTGTTCTTAATTACCTTGTGCACATTTTACACAATTAAATTTCCATCTAAGGATTTTGCATTTAGATTGTGCGCTGCAGTTAAATCTTCATTTTATAGAAGTGCAGCAGTCACTTTGGAACACTCAGACACAGGGAAACTTTAAAAAATCAGACTTAACTACTGGATTACATAAAATTCCCTAGGTGAGATTTCATCCCAAGACCAATTTACACAGTCCTAGAGAGAGAGTTTAAATCATCTGGAACTATGCTGGTAAAGAACCATAATAAATATGAAATACCTCAAAATCTACTCTAAGATTTTACTTTTTCGCCCCATGTATCAATTTCACTGTTTTCTTACTGAATGGTTTAAAAACAATCCAAAGGATATAACAGCAATTTACCAGTGTTAAAGTGCTTTGTAGGTTAAACTGACAACAAAGAACACAGAAACACAAAGCGTCTTGAAGTAGGGTTTCAATTAAATGTGGAGGATTTAGTAATGCAGGACCAAAAATAAAAGAGTTACAAATTAATTTAATCTTCTGCCTATAGTTTGCAGCTGCACTCCAAAGTGTCTGGGGCTTAAGAACAAAGCCTTGAAAGGCCTCAGAGTGAGGAAAGCTTCAATTTTTAATGTATAACGCCATTAGCTGATAACTTGTGGAATCTGCAACCCCTGTGGAGGGGCATAAGTGCGAGTAACAGAGACTGATGAAGTGACATATTTGTTCATGTCTAGAACTACGAGGAAGAGGATTATTACTAACACCATCAGGCCTAACAGAAACATGCCCTAATAACCTTTGGGACCCTCCACATTATCAGTACTCACTACATCAAATATATTAAAATCAAAATCTAATTCACTTTAATTAAAGACAATTAGTTTGTTTTATTATTATTGTTTAACTTGCATATTATAATACAATGCAAATTAAAGATGGGATAATAAATGTAACAAAAGCATCAAACTGTGTACACTCTTCCATCTACACTTGTGAAATTAGCTTATCACCGGTGTCTATTTAAGGAAATACAAAGACACCATCATTAAAAGTGATGAAGACATACTTTACTCTCAAGAGAATACAGTGAAATCACATATATTTTTTCCTTATTCAATTTATACTTATTTTCACAAACTCTTTCCTATAAACTCTAAGGATTTCTTCAATGCAAACAGAATTATGGCCCAATGGAGGCACCAGTAGCTTAATTAATTTGCTGAAGATCATACTGTAAGTTGGTGGCAAAGCTTGTTAAGAGCCTAGGAACACTGGGCTCTGCAAATGCTTTGGCAATGGTAAAGGATCCTGTCTGCAAAGACTTCATAGACTTCTAGTGCAGTGGGTGAGCCACAGCAAATAACTCATTATGCCTATACCAAAAGTGCCAAGTACTCTGAGAGCCTGTAAGTAATGTCTTTTTCTTTGTGTAGAAAGAGCCTAAATGTGAGGGTCCCATCAGGAGTGCTCCTTAACGGGTGCCAATATTAAAAACAAAACAAAAAACAACTATTGTCCTCACCAAAGTCCACTGATATAAACTTACTTAAGGAGCCCAAACAGTAGCACAAATAAATCAATCAAGCACTTATCTACCATTCAGACGGTCCCGCATTCTGTCCCAGATTATTAATAATAAGGCAGAAAAGACAGCATTACAGACAAATATTTATTAACAAACCTGCACATCCTGCACAGGTACCCTGAAACTTAAAAAAAACAAAAAACAAATAAATGTTTCTAACAGAGTATGTTAAAAAAAAAAAAGAAGAAATGAGCTTATTATAGTAGACACTTAAACAGGGACAGGGCAACAGTAATTCACAAGTACAATATCCTAATGCTATTCCTTTAATTGCTTTATTTGTTTCACTGTTAAAAATGATTGCCTGCTATAGCCTAACCGTGAATGCTGAAAAGCGTGATACATTGAGGTCTCAACCTGGGCAAACTGTACCTAAACTTACACTTTATTGCAGCTTAGTTCACAATCTTCACCTAATATAGGGTTATATCCCAGTGCAGCAGGAGGATAAATCATCCTGGAATATTACTCCGGCAAAGTTTAGCTGTGACTGGAGCATATGTGCTTTCGAGCCACTGAAGCAAAGGCCCATAAAATACACTAATTACTGGAAGTTATGGTCACTGAGTGATTGATAGCGCTCTGCAAGGCAACTTCCTCATTTTCAGCTCTTCTGACGGGGCTCATCCGCCACATAGCAATTATTAATTCATGACCCACCCCTCAGGCACTGGTACCTTTACGTCTAATTCTCCTGCTACCAAACTACTGCTACAGCTGGACACTGTCTTTCTTCATTCTGATGGCTGGGTAAAGATGATAAAAAGTAGATTTCAGGCTAAATGCTATTGTTTGAATCTTTAAATGTTCCTTGGTCTTTCTAACCCTGCTGTCCCAAAACACATAATTCTCCTTCCTCTCCCATATGCTATTTCACTTGCATCATTTTCTTTTTTTCTTGTGTGTGTGTGTGTATATACATAAATATACGTATATACTTATGTACGTATAAGCATACGTGTGTATATATGTGTATACTTATGTATATATAAGCATATGTGTGTGTATATATATGCATGTGTTTATGTTTGTGTATGTGTATATCAATCTGTTTATACTACATTAGACCAAAAACCCTAGCTGAGTAACTTTTTGGTTACATACTGTGTTTAAATGGAATATACAATTTCATCTAGGCCATAGTAAGTATAAGGCAGCTAACTGATAAATAAAAAAGGGGAAAAACCCCTCAATTTAAAAATACTCACTTTTGTAGCTTTACAGACACTTTAACTGTTCCATGTTGATTTCCATCAATAGGTCTACTCACAGCAATACTAATGAAAATATCTGGGTACCTAACTAAATCTCTAAAAGTCAGTTAAAAACAATGGCAAAGGTATTTTTCCATGGTATTCTGTGCACTGAGGGGAAATTCGTGAGAGACTTAGAGTTAAAGAGACATAAAGTTTAGCCATGATCAATGAAAGCAACCATTTTGCTTCCCTAATTGAAAAATGAAAGTTCTTCAAATGTTCGCATAGCTCAAAATGCAACACTGAGGGTAGTTTTCCTATCTGGAACCTGAGATGGTGCAACAGATGAGTAGATAGATTTCTAGCTGACCTATTCTTCCAGGATTTGGTTCAAATTGTTCCTCCTCTTCTCCTCTTCTGTCAGGAGTTAATCCCAGAAGATTCTACCCACAGTTTTGTGGACAAACTTCATACCACTCTCTGTCCATACCCTTCACTGGGCAGTGTGTATCACACCCTCCCCGGTGACAGTTACCAGTGTTCTGCATCTTCCTGTGTTTCTAGTGCCTTACACATTTTAACTTGTTTAAGGGCAAAGTATAAATCATAAACTTTTATGTTCTCCATGACACCAGAAATAGCATTTTGCAGTAGGTTGACAATAAGCACTTGTTGATTATGATATATCCCCTGATGTTGATCTCTCCTGGAGTCTGGTCAACCTGGAGGTGCCTGGTTTGCTTGTTTCTACGCCACAGTACCTTAATGAACACGGTACACAAACTCTTCAGTATTAGGAACTGACGGTCTTAACTGACAAGGCCCTCTTACATATCACTGCTTAGACTGATCAGTAGCTACCATTTTCACATATTTAACCATTATGACGAATTTAGAGGACTTATTTCTTATTAAAGATTAAAAGGTTGCCAAGGAGGAAAAAGACTAGAGTTAAATGAATTGAACTCATGGAGATAGAGAGTAGAATGATGGTTACCAGAGGCTGGGAAGGGTAGCTGGCGGGGAGAAGAGTGGGGATGATTAACGGGTACAAAAATAAGGTTAGAATGAATAAAATTATAGTATCTCATGGCACAACAGGTGATTACAATAAAAAAAATTTACTACACATTTAAAAATAACTAAAAGTATAATTGGAATGTTTGTAACAAAAAGAAATGACAAATGCTTGAGGTGAATACCCCATTTACCCTGATGTGATTATTACACATTGCATGCCTGTATCAAAATATCTCATGTACCCCATGCATATGGACACCTACTATGTACCCATAAAACTTTTTTTTTGAGACAGAGTCTCACTCTGTTGCCCAAGCTGGAGTGCAGTGGCACAATCTCAGCTCACTGCAACCTCCAGCTCCCAGGTTCAAGTGATTCTCCTGCCTCAGCCTCCCAAGTAGCTCGGATTACAGGTGCATACCAACACACCTGGCTAATTTTTGTATTTTTAGGGGATTCATCATATTGGCCAGGCTGGTCTCAAACTCCTGATCTCAAGTGATCCACCCACCTCAGCCTCCCAAAGTGCTGGGATTACAGGCATTAGACACTGCACCCAGCCCCCATAAAAATTTTTTAAAAATGATTAGAGTTAACTGCCCCAAACCCCATCTCATGTGTTTACTTCAACAGTCATTTGAATCCTCATAAGAATTAAGAAATGACATCCATCCTCTTAAAAAGTCTGTGTAATGCTGACCTGTGTCCTCTGACAGCAGGCAGCCCTAATCATGACAATGGTCTCTTAGAGACCTAGCTTTGGGGACTTCCAGTTCTAAACCATTCTCTGAAGTCATGCAGCTGTGGGTATTTGAGAAAACATCAGTGCTGAGGTCTAGTCTATTGAGCTCAACTTCACTCACATTTCTATTTCTAGACATTTGAAAGTCAAGGGAGTCATAAACAGTTGATATTCTCATACTTCTGGCCTCTGTACATGCTGCCGCTCTTGTTGGAACACTGTCCTCCAAATTTAACCCATTCATCAAAACTTAGCTTAGATACCAGCACTTCTAGGAAGCTTTCTGAAATGTATTGTGCCTCCAGTGATGGCCTTAACCCAATCTACAGCCCAAGATGCTCTTTTGCAATGTGACCTTGTTGCTTCATCATCAAGAACCTACATTGTGATCAACAGAATGTGGCAGGAACAATCCTGTGTAATTTCTGAGGCTGGGCCTTAATGGATCTGTAGCTTTTGCAATCACAGCTTAGAACATTAGGCAACACAAAGAAAGTCTAAACTAGCCATGAAGGGAAGATGGGAGAGGAGGGAAAGCAGGGAGGTGGGTCCCAGACACTCCTGGCCATCCCCACCAAAGCACCATACACGCAGATGAAGTCATCTTGGATCTTCTATCCTTAACCACTACGCAACTGCAACCTCATGAGAGGCTTCTGATGCCACATAGAATGGCTGAGCCTTGCTAGGATTCCTGACCCACAGAATCCTGAGTAAATAAATGGTTATTTTAAGTCACTAATTTTGGGTAGTTTATTAAACAGTAATCAACAACTGACACGCTTTCTCTGACACTGATGTCAGCCCACACTCTCCTGTGCCCAGTTCTACGTGTTTCCGTTGCACTTTTACTTTTCTTTCTTCCTATTAGTAAAGGAGTCCCTGAGGGCAAAGTTTATACCCTTACTGCCAACACTGGGTAGCACTGGATAAATATTTACTAATTAGATGGGATCCTTACCTACCTACTTCCTATTACAGTAGACATACTGGAGATTAGGTTAATATTTGTGTTTCTTTTTAATAAATAAACTAGGCCTTAGTTTCTGAAAAATAACTAGCACATTTTGAAATATGGTGAAACTAAACCAGCTACAGGGATAGTGTAAGGTATAATCCTATGAAAAGCAGTCTTAACTGACCAGCAGAGTCACAATAAACCTGTCTTTTCCTTTATCTGATTTCCTGCTCAGTTCCATTTACCATTCATCTCTTTTTCCAAACTACTTGATTTACTTTTCTGTAGCATAATGGAAGAAGCAGATTTTAATCCGTGAGTCAGAATACCTGACTGCTGCTGCTTGATCTATTCACTTAACCTTTCTAGAAAAGTCCTTTAACTTACATGGATCTAAGTTTCCTCATTTGCAAAATGAGAACTTTGATGCTCATAAGGCGAAACAATATTTGATGCCTCAAGCTGCTGATTTTTCAGAGTCGGGAGAAGCTTGAAAGAGATAATGAATACCAAATAGCTTTGTTAAGTGTTACATTAAAAAAAGTGTGATGTTGTCACCCTTCTTGTTAGAATGACACTGAGCAAGAGGATGTCAAGAGCTTGGAAGAGAGGAAAGAGCACTATATTTCACATCAGAAGACCCAGATTCCAGTCCTCTTCTGCACAGTTCCCTGGAGACCAGCTTCCTCTCTGCTAAGAGGAGTCGTCTGATTTAACAAGTTCTAAAGTCTCTCTTTAGGTTAAAAAAAATTCTAGTCTCTAAGTACAACATAAGGCATATAAGAGAATTTTCTAGGAGCAGTGGTTTTTACCACTGGATATCACAAAGTTGGCAGACATGGTTCCCAAAATTATCATAGACTCAGAATTTTAGTGTTGAGACATGTCACTAGAAGACTGGTTCCTTATCTTTCAGATCTCAACTGAAAAGTAATCCCATACCACTCAGTTACTCCTAGCATATCATCCTGTTTGTTTATTTATTTTCTTTTTTACTTTTAGAGTCAGGGTCTTGCTCGGTCACTGGAGTGTAATGGCATGACAGTAACTCACTGCAGCCTCAAACTCCTGGGCTCAAGGGATCCTCCCGAGTAGCTGGGACTACTGGTGTGCGTCACCACGTGCAGCTTAACTTGCTTATTTGTCTAAAAAGGTACAGTGATCAAGTACTCTTTTTTAAAATGTAGGCTTCATGAAAGCAGGGATTTTGTCAGTTTTGTTCTCAGCAGTGTCCCCAGTGACTAGCACGGGGCCTGCCACATACTAGGCACTCAAAAAATATTTTCTGAGTGACCAAATGAATACATGACTGCATCTTGTTTAACCTTGTATCTGTCTCTTCTACAGAAAAATTCTTTAAAAACATCTGAGACAAACAGCCATTCAGTCCCTACTTAAGTGTACCCAGGGATGGGACATTTTTACCTCTAAAGGCAAATGATTTCACTGTTGAGGAGGAAAGTGTAGAGTTCTATCCATTAGAAAATCCTTCTTTATACTGAATAGAAAGTCATGGGACTTTTTTTCTTTTTTTGGCTTTTGTTTTAGCTTCAGAAGATTCAGCCTTCTTGTCATAAAAGATCAACTTGCTGCTTCTCCACTGACAATCCTTCAAACATCTGAAAATGGGTTGTGAAATGCCTGCTTTAACTTCTATTTATTCTTCATATCAAGACTTTGTGTTTCTTAAAATTTCAAATTCTGTGTATTTGTGTGTATACATGATATGAGCATGTGCTACTGGAAAAACTTTAAAATCAGTCTGAAATCCAACAAAATAACAAAATGCTTAGCTGGGACTGCTAGCACCTGTTACATCTTGTTTTGTCAATCTCATGGTTGTTCCCGACAGCTCTGAACACAAAGCAAACTCAACAATGCCTTATTCAGTGGGAAACACTTCACTTTGTCTGCCAGTTTCAAATTCACTACAATCACTGACAACCTTGGAAAATGCACATTTAGGCATGGTAATCTGAGACAGCTGGATCCCTTCACAAACCTTGCAAAGGACTGAACTAGTCAATCCATCATCTGCCAAAGGTCATTTTAACAACTCCTTTTGCACTAAGTTACACACAATTTTAGATTCTCCCCCCAAAAAAAGATAATGGAAAAACATCAAGACAGAATTACAGAAAAAGGAGTAAGAGCAGAGGAATGAGTGACAGAAACTGTTACATGTTCTTTTCCTCAGCATCCTTCAATGGGAGGGGAGGACCCAGGACAAGGATTCCAGAATCACATCCTCCCCACTTTCCTATAAAATCTTCCATGGAAATTTCCTTTGTCTTTGGGCCCTTCAGATCCTTTCACCTTTTGATGGTTCTCAGCAGAAACTTTGGTCAATAGGTAATATGTTTCACTAGTTGGATCAGGAGACTCCACGTTTAGTGTATGCTTTATCTGAACTACCTGGGACCAGAAATATTTCAGATATTGGCCTTTTTTGGATTTTGAAATATTTGCATTATACTTACCAGCATCCCCAATCCAAAAACCTGAAATCCTAAATGCTCCAATGAGTGTGACCTTTCAGGGTCATGTTAGTGCTCAAAAAATTTCTAATTTGGGGGTATTTCAGATTTTGGACTTTCAGGTTAGGAATATTCAACATGTGGTAAGATTTCACTCACATTCTTGAAACTAATTTTAAAAAGAAGAGGAGAAAATATCAGTATTTGAGTGAAACACAAAATGGCAAGTTTTTATGGTATAGAAAAGTTGACAGCAGCTGCTTACAGAGCATCCAGAGCCATCCGTCACCCCTCAGACCAGTTCACAATCACCAAGGGCTAGAAAAGCAAACAAAGGCACAACCACACACCCACTAGAAACAGCTGTGTGTCTGGGTGTTTTTTTTGCTTTTTGTTTTTTTTTTTGGCAGCTGGGTAGGGGAGGGGGAAAATGAGTTCTATATATTTAGAGGCAAGAGCCAAGTCTAGATAATATTTCATAATTCTTATTACTTGGTAAGTACTCAATACATACAAGACGCTATTTCAAAAAGCTTACTTCAAGTAACTTTATGTGGTTGTTAATGATAAATAAAAGTGTTCATGAAAAAACCTAGAATATTGAATATATTCTAATCTTGCTTTCAGAAAGTATAAGTGTTTATTATTGTTTATCTTCTGCCTCCCTTATTACATTGTAGGCTCAACAAGGAAAGGGAATATGCCTATTTTGTTTGCCAGTGTATCCCCAGCACTTAATAACATGTTTGACATGTAAAAGGTGTTCAGCAAATATTTAAGGAATGAATGAATTCCAATGTTACCTTCAACTTACACATAAGAAATTTGACATTTGGAGTGACAAACTGAACTGGCTAAGATCACACTGGTTATAAGTGTTGGTGCCAATATGTGAACTGAATTCTGGTTAATACAGTCTAAGCCCTTTAATAGTTCAAGAATTAGGATAACAGCACTTGAATCTAAAAATGGTATTGGAAAGAAAATGACAAAATGACAAACTCGCCATCAAACTTCTCCAGAAGTTTCTGTCAAGGGTACTGGGCTAGGTAATTCATGCCACTTTTTCTTTTTTTTGAGATGGAGTCTCGCTCTGTCACCCAGGCTGGAGTGCAGGGGTGCGATCTCGGCTCACTGAAACCTCTGCCTCCTGGGTTCAAGCAATTTTCCTGCTTCAGTCTCCCAAGTAACCGGTTGCAGGTGCCTGCCACAATGCCCAGCTAATTTTTGTATTTTTAGTAAAGACAGGGTTTTGCCATGTTGGCCAGGCTGGTCTCGAACTTCTGACCTCAGGTGATCAAACCGCCTCAGTCTCCCGAAGTGCTGGGATTACAGGTGTGAGCCACCGCGCCCAGCCCCTGCCACTTTTCAAATACTTTTATTTACATTTACACAGCTCTACATGGTTTATGTGTTTACTTATACATATAGAAGATCACAATTCATTTTCTTGATATCTAATGAGTCTTATCTGGCATCTATTAAACAACATGTATATGTAAAAATTAGATGTGTTAAGCTTTTACATTCCAACGAGACAAAAGGTAGTTATATCCAACTATTTGTATTTTTTATAGTAAATTTTCCTAGGGATAATTTCTATTACTAATCCTTAACAAAAACTCACTTTTTCTGAGAAAAAACACTGCCATATGTCATTTGAGGAAAAAATGATTTTTTTTCTATAGGAATACTAAGAGAAGGGCAATCTCGTACAACATATATTTTTCCCATGTTGTAACATTAAAATTTAAATTTTTTGTTCGATGATTTCTTCCCCTTTGTTTTCTCTGTTTTTTCTTCCTAGAACTTCTATTTTTCATGTTACTTCTTGACTTGGTTCTTTAACGAGAAGTTCTCATGAACTTCTTGACTTGGTTCTTTAATTTTCATTTCTCTCCTATTTCTTGCTGTTCTCTGAAAGTTCCTTTTGCTACAGCAGCCTATTCTTATCTTCTGAGTGCACTAGTTTCTCTTTAGTCCCCTGAGGATACTAGTGGTAGTTTATTTGAACTTTTTACCTGCTGCACAGTTTTTTGGCCAAGTTGCTTTTCTTTTTAGCTGTTGTAGGCCTCTGTTCTCACCCTAAAGGCCTTTCTCAAATGTCTCTGTAAGAGTAAGGCACTGAAAATCTCACTGGATACTCTGTGCTCACGGATGGGGCTTGTAGACTAAGGGCTCTCCTGGGAGCATGATTTAGCTAGGCTCTTTCCTTGGGGAACTCCCAATGTCTGGATCTTTAAGTCTTCCTAGTCAGATTTCCCTAGACAAAGTCTCTGCTAATCTCCTGCGTGAAAAGTAATCTTTGAGTGTAAAGTAATCACGAGTGTCCTAGGAACAGGGTGGGAGGTCTCAACATTCAGAATCTAAACTTTCACTTAATGCCTCTGAACGCAGTAATGGGACACAGACTTCTATGGTGCCAGGTATCACTCATTTTATTTGCTCCAAAAAACCCTCCCACTCAGTTTTGTTAGATTGAGTGTCCACCAACAGTGTTTACTGAAGTACATTAACAATTGTTTTCTATTGGGTTTTCATGAGCAATTCATATTAGTTTGTAATAAATGAAAAGATTAACTAGTCTTATCATAATTGTCAAACTGACTTTAAAGCAATTCTCCTCTCTTGGTCCCACCTTGACTCCTGGCGCCACATATCTGGCCCCACCAACTCCTGAGCCTTTGGCTGTTTACAGTATATCAGATTGCCTGCTTGCTTGTATTCTCAGCCCTGGCTATTTTTAGTGGAGCTTAAGGTGAAACTGTAAGCTAAAGCTTGCACCGTATTTAACCAAATTAGCAGTCTTTCCGATTCAAATGTAAACATTTCAAAGGGTAATTCCTTTTAAAGAGAGGGGATAATGGCTTTTTTCCCTTGCGAACTTTGTCCAAAACCTCTGTGGCTCATGCCTGTAATCCCAGCACTTTGGGAGGCCAAGGCAGGTGGATCACCGGAGGCCAGGAGTTCAAGACCAGCCTGGCCAACATGGTGAAACCCCGTCTCTACTGAAAATACAAAAATCAGCCAGGTGTGTTAGCGCATGCCTGTGATCCCAGCTACTCGGGAGGTTGAGACAGGAGAATCGCTTGAACCTGGGAGGCGGAGGTTGCAATGAGCTGAGACTGCGCCACTGCACTCCAGCCTGGGCGACAGAGTAAGAGACTCTATCTCAAAAAAAAAAAAAAAAATCTTCAGAAGATGATGTTACTTGGATGACAATGACAATGACCTTGTGTTGTTCTCTATGTTCTTCACCTATGTTGAGACATTTTTCTAAGTCATGGTCCTTGCTTTCATCATTTAGCACATCATTCAAACCACTTCAATAAAACACTGGTCATGATGAAGAGGGGTCTCAGAGGACTAGATGACGCACCAATTAACCAAGCATATTGAGCCAGGCTGTTCTATGCCTCAGACTCAGGAGACTGGTTAGAAGGGTGGCAAACAGGCAGAAAGAATGAGGATCCAAGTGAAAAGAGCAAAATGCATATGTTATGCATAGGCTATGCATAGGCTAAAGATGGGGCTTTCAGATGGGTGCGGTGGTGCAGCTGTAGTCCTAGCTACTCTCAGGAGGCTGAGGAGGGAGGATTGCTAGAGCCCAGGAGTTCAAGGCAAACCTGGGCAACCTAGCAAGACTCTGCCTCTAAAAAAGGGTGGGGGGCAGGCTTTAGGTCTGACTCCTATAGAAATGTCTGTCAGATTATTCATCTCAACCTTAATAAAGTTTATAATAACCCACCACATAGAATCCCAAACCAGAACATATATTTGTACAGCATACTCAGTAAAAATAAGAATATTACAGGACTGCCTTGGTGCCTTTTTAATGTAGATGCATCATCCTACATACTGCAAATTGCAAGGCTAGCAGAGAACGTATGTTGACTTATTTTTTGACTCAAGAAGGACCCACTTAAAATTCACTTTTGCAGATATGACTGTTTACTTCCCAACTACAGATTTATGTTGTGAACGCAAATGACACAAGAATATAAATGGAATAATTACTTAGTAAAAAATGAGAGTGGGACTTTCTCCTTAAGCCATTCTTTAGAAGAGATAAGCACTGAACAGCCTGTGAAATTCAGAAATTATGCCCTAAAATGTTTTAGCCACCCCTAATAAAATTATTAAACTTGGTAAAGCCCTTATTATATACCAAACTCATTTTCATTTTAAAGTTTAGCCCTGAAGTCTTCAACAGAGACTATAAGGTTAATAATCCTAAAATTCTCCTAGGCAACTGAATCAGTATTAGCTTTCCAGAAGAGGTAAACAAATATTCCAGGGCAGGATTACCCTCCTAGTTTGTCCTAGTTCAGGAATTTTACATCCTTGTTAGTGGGTCTCACTACTTTTTCATTTTCTTTTTGCATTTTCACATTGATTCTTGCTAATGAAGTTTCAAGGAAAAGAACTACAGTTCCACACGGGTTCTCTTCCCCAATACAGTGTGAACCCACACAAACCCCACATATGTCAATGACCTTTAATGATTCCATAACTAATCCACAGGAGGGGAACTACAACACATTTAAAGATCTGAGTTAAACACCACAAAACAAACAATGGAGAAATGGCCCAAATTATTCCCATCAAGTCAAACTGTCATACATCAGTCAAGGTGAATAATCTTTTTTTCCCTTCCTAAGGATAACTTTCATCTTTTTGTTACATCTGCCAACTCCAAATATTACATGCAGGTGACAAAAACCTGGAAGAGATGACCTTTATCCCCCCAAAAGAGGGATGCTCTACTGAAAGGAGAGAGAAGCAATTCTGTCCCTGGGTAAAAGATAGTCTGATATTAAAGTTTCTTTGCTTAAGGCATAAATGTACCTGTCTGTGATTTTTTTTTTTTTAATGGCACATTTTAGCGGCATGTAGCATCATCTTTTATGAAAGAGTGTGGCAAGAGGCCTTGTTATGACTCCCCATGGGGGCTGTGACAGCATATTAACAAGGCAATGGGCAGCAGGAAGAAGGCAGGCAAAGAGGAACCCTGTCATTTCAGGGGTTTAAAACAATGAAGGCATTCAGCCGGGTGCAGTGGTGCACCTGCAGTCCTAGCTACTCAAGAGGCTGAGGCAGGAGGATTACTTGACTCCAGGAATTCGAGGCAACACTGGGCAACATAGCAAGACCATGTCTCTAGAAAAAAAAAGTGGGAGGCAGGAGGCAGCCGTCAAGTCTGACAGCCGTAGATTGAACTTTCTGCTTCTGGCATCACCAAACCTCAGAGATGAGGGTTTATGGAACTGGGGGAAAGGGTGCTAGGGAGACATAGAAGAGACAGAAAACTCTCATGCCCATTTTTGTCTCTGATTCTTTTTTTTTTTAAAGACAGCATCTTGCTCTGTTGGCTAGGCTGGAGTATGGCTACAATCATAGCCCACTGCGGCCTCAAACTCCTAGGCTCTAGCAATCTTCCTGCCTCAGCCTGCCACGCAGCAAGCACTACAGGCACACATCACCATTCCCTGTTAAATGAAAAAAAAATTGTTTTTTTTAGAGATGGGGTCTTGCTATGTTGCCCAGACTAGTGTTGAACTCCTGACCTCAAGTAATCCTCCTGCCTCAGCCTCTCCAAGTGCTGGGATTATAGGAACGAGCCACTAGGCCTGGCCTGTATTTGATTCCTGTGTAATTTCAGGGAAATTCCTTTGCTTGGTTTCCCATATTTTTATCATTTTTTTTTTTCTTTACCACAGGTACCCTAGGAGAATAAACTGGTTAACTTAAAACACTTTGAAGAAGACATGCACACAAACAGGTAGTGAAACTACACTAGGGGAGACCTTGCATACTTTGACATTTGATCTCTCCTTAAGTGTTTACAAGGATCCATACCTTAGAGTGTGCTGGGAAATGGGGAAGGGATCCTCTATCTTTCCCCTCTTTCTCCTAGTGGCAAACTCTGTTCAAGACCAATCTCCCTTACATGTCAACTCCTTTGTGTGAAACCTCAGCCCCTTCCTCTTGTGGCTCAGAGTCCTTCATAAACATTTCTACTGAAGACTCATCACACTATTCTGGGCTTTAGGTATCTTTCTTTCCTACCAGAGGTGGGCTCTCCTCAGCTCTGTGTGCCCCACTCTCCAGGGCCTGGCACAGGGCAAGTGCTTAAGTAAGAATTATTGAAGAAAGGAAAGTTTCTGCTAGAAAGATAATTTTGTTTCTAAAAAAACAGAAGACGAGCAATTCTTGGAAAGTGTTGACTATGTTACAGAATGCAGTTTGTTCCTCAGATTCCAAAATGCTATTGAGATTCACACTTCTGTCTATAGTGATTTTAAATTGGATTTACTACATCTATTCCTAGTATACTATGGTAAAAACAAAGAAGAATCTTGGCCTTCAAGTACTTCTTTTGCACGAACTTCCTAATCCCTTCAGGTAATGTTCTCCTCATATTGGCCCTTAAGGAAAAACAAGAACTGGCCGGACATGGTGGCTCACGCCTGTAATCCCAGCACTTTGGGAGGCCGAGACGGGTGGATCACAAGGTCAGGAGATCGAGACCATCCTGGCTAACATGGTGAAACCCCGTCCGAACTAAAAATACAAAAAATTATCCGGGCACGGTGGCACGCGCTTGTAGTCCCAGCTACTTGGGAGGCTGAGGCAGGAGAATCGCTTGAACCTGGGAGGCGGAGGTTGCAGTGAGCCGAGACTGTGCCACTGCATTCCAGCCTGGGTGACAGAGCAAGACTCTGTCTCAAAAAGAAAAAACAAGAACCTTGGGTTTCTCTTGTAATCTTCACTACTGAATCCCCACAATTTCTCATGTATGGACTCAAAATCTCCTACTTCTCTTCCCTATCACGTTTTTCTTTACCTTGGACCCCAAATAGATCAGGTATAAAAAAACATGCCAGGGGCCTTACACTATTCTCTAATGACTTACTGGTCTATTACTTGTGTTGGTACCATGTTGTATGGGGGTAATAAGCCCCTAGAGGTCAGGGGCTACAATCCCATAGTTCCTTCTGAAGGCATTTAGTTAAGCATCATGTACAGAGGTGCTCAACAACTCTCTCCGATGATCATAATCTGATTTCTCTTTGCAACCTCTAACAACATCTCTTCCTCCTGCTGTAACACCTGGCTCCTTACCATCCATTTTAAAATACAAGGAGCATCAAAAGGCCTAGCTCTTCCTGGCCCTCACTCCCGACCATCTGGTTATCTGCTCTCTACCACATGAGCCAATACAGTCCTTCCGGCATTCAGGTGTCCCACCCTCAATGCTGACATTTTTTCACACAGTTCTCTGTACCTAATCCTCTTCGATCCTGAAAATTCAACGAGTCTGTTTTTTTCAGTCTTCCAGAGAATATTCAATAGTTTATCTCCAGGATAAATGAATATCATCAACAAAACCCAAATATATCAATGGCAATCTCCTTCCTTACACTACAAAAAGTCTCTTTTTATTAATCTTCGCACCCCAGCAACCAGCAAAATACTGGCAGACAGACACATATTTCAATATGCAACATAAATATATTTATTGAGCACCCGTCTTCCTACCTACTTAAACTGATCTCCCTGTTTCCACACCTGCCTCTCTATAGTCATGCTCCACAGAGCACTCAATGATACTGTGAAAATTTAAGTCAGATCATTTCTTCTAAGAGTAATACATAAAGTCCTTAGCATGGCCTACAAGGATATATTTGCCCTGGCCCCTGGCTACCTCTCTAAATTTATTTTTTCCTATTTTTCCCTTGCTAACTCCACTCAAGTCACACTGGTCTCTCCCTTCCTTAAAAATGCTGAGAGTGTACTCTATCTTGGTGCCTTTGAGCTTGCTATCAGGTGGCTCCCTTCTCTCATAGCATTCAAGTATCTGCTCAAGTGGTACTTTACCAGAGAGGACTAGTCTGCTTTCTTTTCTTCCTTTTTTTTTTTTTTTTTTTTGAGACAGAGTTTCACTCTTGTTGCCCAGGCTGGAGCACAATGATGTGATCTCGGCTCACTGCAACCTCCGCCTCTTGGGTTCAAGTGATTCTCCTGCCTCAGCCTCCCGAGTAGCTGGGATTACAGGCATGCACCACCATGCCCAGCTAATTTTTTGTATTTTTAGTAGAGACAGAGTTTCTCCATGTTGGTCAGGCTAGTCTCAAACTCCTGACTTCAGGTGATCTGCCCACCTCAGCCTCCCAAAGTGTTGGGATTACAGGCGTGAGCCACTGAGCCCGGACTAGTCTGCTTTCTTTTTCTCCATAGGACTTACTCTCACCTGACAAATTACACATTTAGTTATCCCTTTGTTTTCTGTCCTTCCCCTCATGCCCCAGCCCTCCCCAAATGGTACTCCATGACAGGCAAGACTTCAGTGTCTTTTCCTTATTCTATCCCCACTGCTAATACAGCAGGCACAGCAGGAGCTCAACCCATGAATGCATAAATGAATGTAGAAAGGATGAATGGTGAACATTTATATGTGCTTTAAATCTTAAATCTAATAGTTATGTGCTCTTATAGTAGTGCCATGCCTCTGCATTTTATGCCATTTTATCACTGTCTCAGTCACACAACTCTAGAGTTGGTGTGTGAAAGCTAAGGAAAGAAAACAACACAATAAGCAGTAGCACAGTCATAGAATGTTAGTCTGGAAAGGGGCTTAGAGATCAATATTTTACAAATAAAGAAACTGAGGCCCAGTGAAGAATAGTGGCTTCCACAGGGTCACCTAAAAAACTACTAGC
The DNA here is from genome assembly GCF_003255815.1 of Theropithecus gelada. Classification (NCBI taxonomy): domain Eukaryota; kingdom Metazoa; phylum Chordata; class Mammalia; order Primates; family Cercopithecidae; genus Theropithecus; species Theropithecus gelada. The sequence goes on along the minus strand of NC_037674.1, from coordinate 43,289,883 downwards.
AAATCTGGAACTGTAACCCAGGTCTTTCATTCCCAATCTAGGATTTTTATCTCTACACCATGTCACTTCTCAACTGTCTTACACTATATCCAGTCACTTATAAAATAAATAATAACAATTTAAAATATGCAAAAGGAAATTGTAAAACAGCAATCCTGAGTTCCACAAATCAAAAACACTAGTTTTCCCTAAAACAGGATAATAGAATAAGCCTTTGAGGATTCTCTTGGGAGACTCAGCTCTGAGATGTGACCACCATTATCGCTAAATTCTCAGAGGATGCATACATATTGTATTTCCTCTTAGATTGCCTTTTAAGAAGAAGCAGAAGAATATGATTTAATAAACGTTCCACACTTTATTTTTGCTTTCTTTCTACTGTGCAGGTGAATTGAGTTTGAAGATTATTTCCTTACAAATACAATTGCATTCATGCATTACAAAACTCACAGAAAAAGTATTTGACTAAATAAAAAAAAGGTTATAAAATCATGATTGCAACTCTATCTATGATATTATTTAAAGAGTCCTTTCTACTTTTCTATTAGAAAAAGTCCTGGCTGGGCACAGTTCCCGCCTGTAATCCCAGCACTTTGGGAAGTCAAGGCAGGAGGAACTTGAGCCCAAGAGTTCAAGACCAGCCTGGACAATATGGCAAGACCCTATCTCTACTAAGAAAAAAAAGACTCCACCCCAAATCAACAGAATATACATTCGTCTCAGCACTACATTGTACTTATTCCAAAACTGACCACACCGTTGGAAGTAAAGCACTCCTCAGCAAATGTAAAGTAACAGAAATTATAACAAACTGTCTCTCAGACCACAGTGCAATCAAACTAGGACTCAGGATTAAGAAACTCCCTCAAAACCGCTCAACTACATGGAAACTAAACAACCTGCTCCTGAATGACTACTGGGTACATAACGAAATGAAGGCAGAAATAAAGATGTTCTTTGAAACCAATGAGAACAAAGATACAACATATCAGAATCTCTGGGACACATTTAAAGCAGTGCGTAGAGGGAAATTTATAGCACCAAATGCCCACAAGAGAAAGCTGAAAAGATCTAAAATCGACACCTTAACATCATAATTAAAAGAACTAGAGAAGCAAGAGCAAACACATTCAAAAGCTAGCAGACGGCAAAAAATAACTAAGATCAGAGCAGAACTGAAGGAGATAGAGATACAAAAAACCCTTCAAAAAAATCAACGAATCCAGGAGTTGGTTTTTGAAAAGATCAACAAAATTGATAGACTGCTAGCAAGACTAATAAAGAAAAGAGAGAAGAATCAAATAGACGCAATAAAAAATGATAAAGGGGATATTACCACTGACTCCACAGAAATACAAACTACCATCGGAGAATACTATAAACACCTCTACGCAAATAAACTAAAAAACCTAGAAGAAATGGATAAATTCCTGGACACATACACCCTCCCAAGACTAAACTAGGAAGAAGTTGAATCCCCAAATAGACCAATAACAGGGACTGAAATTGAGGCAATAATTAATAGCCTACCAACCAAGAAAAGTCCAGGACCAGACGGATTCACAGCCAACTCTACCAGAGGTACAAGAAGGAGCTGGTACTGTTCCTTCTGAAACTATTCCAATCAATAGAAAAAGAGGGAGTCCTCCCTAACTCATTTTATGAGGCCAACATCATCCTGATACCAAAGCCTGGCAGAGATACAACAAAAAAAGAGAATTTTAGACCAATATCCTTGATGAACATTGATGCAAAAATCCTCAATAAAATACTGGTAAACCAAATCCAGCAGCACATCAAAAAGCTTATCCACCATGATCAAGTGGGCTTCATCCTTGGGATGCAAGGCTGGTTTAATATACGCAAATCAATAAACGTAATCCACCATATAAACAGAATCAAAGACAAAAATCATGATTATCTCAACAGATGCAGAAAAGGCCTTTGACAAAATTCAACAGCCCTTCATGCTAAAAACTCCCAATAAATTCGGTATTGATGGAACATATCTCAAAATAATAAGAGCTATTTATGACAAACCCACAGCCAATATCATACTGAATGGGCAAAAACTGGAAGCATTTCTCTTGAAAACTGGCACAAGACAGGGATGCCCTCTCTCACCACTCCTATTCAACATAGTGTTGGAAGTTCTGGCCAGGGCAATCAGGTAAGAGAAAGAAATAAAGGGTATTCAATTAGAAAAAGAGGAAGTAAAATTGTCCCTGTTTGCAGATAACATGATTGTATATTTAGAAAACCCCATCGTCTCAGCCCAAAATCTCCTTAAGCTGATAAGCAACTTCAGCAAAGTCTCAGGATACAAAATCAATGTGCAAAAATCACAAGCATTCTTATACATCAATAACAGACAAACAGAGCCAAATCATGAGTGAACTCCCATTCACAATTGCTTCAAAGAGAATAAAATACCTAGGAATCTAACTTACAAGGGATGTGAAGGACCTCTTCAAGGAGAACTACAAACCACTGCTCAATGAAATAAAAGAGGACACAAACAAATGGAAGCCTATTCCATGCTCATGGATAGGAAGAATCAATATCATGAAAATGGCCGTACTGCCCAAAGTAATTTATAGATTCAATGCCATCCCCATTAATCTACCAATGACCTTCTTCACAGAATTGGAAAAAAACTACTTTAAAGTTCATATGGAACCAAAAAAGACCCCGCATTGCCAAGACAATCCTAAGCCAAAAGAACAAAGCTGGAGGCATCAACGCTACCTGACTTCAGACTATACGACAAGGCTACAGTAACCAAAACAGCATGGTACTGGTACCAAAACAGAGATATAGACCAATGGAACAGAACAGAGCCCTCAGAAATAATACCACACATGTACAACCATCTGATCTTTGACAAACCTGACAAAAACAAGAAATGGGGAAAGGATTCCCTATTTAATAAATGGGGCTGGGAAAACTGGCTAGCCATAAGTAGAAAGCTGAAACTGGATCCCTTCCTTACACCTTATACAAAAATTAATTCAAGATGGATTAGAGACCTAAATGTTAGACCTAAAACCATAAAACCCCTAGAAGAAAATCTACGCAATACCATTTAAGACATAGGTATGGGCAAGGACTTCATGTCTAAAACACCAAAAGCAATCAATGGTGACAAAAAGCCAAAATTGACAAATGGGATCTGATTAAACTAAAGAGCTTTTGCACAGCAAAAGAAACTACCATCAGAGTGAACAGGCAACCTACAGAATGGGAGAAAATTTTTGCAATCTACCCATCTGACAAAGGGCTAATATCCACAACCTACAAAGAACTCAAACAAATTTACAAGAAAAAAAACCAAACAATCCCATCAAAAAGTGGGCAAAGGATATGAACAGACACTTCTCAAAAGAAGACATTTATGCAGCCAACAGACACATGAAAAAATGCTCATCATCACTAGCCATCAGAGAAATGCAAATCAAAAGCACAATGAGATACCATCTCACACCAGTTAGAATGGTGATCATTAAAAAGTCAGGAAACAACAGGTGCTGGAGAGGATGTGGAGAAATAGGAACACTTTTACACTGTTGGTGGGACTGTAAACTAGTTCAACCATTGTGGAAGACAGTGTGGTGATTCCTCAAGGATCTAGAACTAGAAATATCATTTGACCCAGCCATGCCATTACTGGGGATATACCCAAAGGATTATAAATGATGCTGCTTTAAAGACACATGCACATGTATGTTTATTGTGGCACTATTCACAATAGCAAAGACTTGGAACCAACCCAAATGTCCATCAATGATAGACTGGATTAAGAAAATGTGGCACATATACACCATGGAATATTATGCGGCCATAAAACAGGATGAGTTCATGTCCTTGGTAGGGACATTGATGCAGCTGGAAACCATCATTCTCAGCAAACTATCACAAGAACAGGAAACGAAACACCGCATGTTCTCATTCATAGGTGGGAATTTAACAATGAGAACACCTGGACACAGGATGGGGAACATCACACACCGCAGCCTGTTGTGGGGTTGGGGGAGGGAAGAGGGATAGCATTAGGGGATACACCTAATGTAAATGATGAGTTAATGGGTGCAGCACACCAACATGGCACATGTATACATATGTAACAAACCTGCACGTTGTGCACATGTACCCTAGAACATAAAGTATAATAAAAGAAAAGAAAAGAAAAGAAAAGAAAAGAAGAGTCCTTCTTTATTTGAATCAATTTAAATGAGAATTTTTGAAGCACTGGTCAGTATACAGGTTCTATACTACCATAATTCAAACTGATCCACATGTCCTTCTAAGTTATATGCATTTTCTTGTAGATCAATGGTCATTTTATTAAAAAATCATAGCATAGAGTTCTAATGGAGCTACATCTGGAACACTAACATAAAGTCCATTCTAAATACAGCTATAAAGAGTAGATATTGCAATTGTCCTAAATACATACATCCTCTTCCCCCCTCCCTGTCCATCATATCACACCACCCCTTAACCCACATACAGATCTGATATGACTATACTGGAATGAGGTGATTTTTTTTTCTTTTAAAACTAACATATATAACTTACATATCTAAATGAGTAGGGCTGTACCTTTTAAACTAATCACCTTTGGAAGTTACATATGCATTCCAACAGGACACTGAATTTTTCTGGAATCCCTCTTTTAGAACACAGGTTCTCCAGATTTAGTGTGTATAAAAATCACCCAGGGAACAGATTAACCATGCAGATTCTTAGAGGTTTGGATTTAATTGGTTTGAATAGGGTCGTAGAATCTGTATTTTTAACAAAGACGCCAGGCAGGTCTTACACAGGTGATCTGTAATAAATAGTGCTTTAAAATAACCTCCAGAGTCAGTTCACAAGCCACACAAGGAATCAAAGACTTTATGGTCAAACTCTGTGTGTACATCTATATAACATGCTGAAGGTTTATTTTAGCTTATTCTTTCAAAATCTTCACTTTTCCTGATTGAATATATTAGTACAGATATGCAAGGAAGCATCTATGTGCAAACAACATACCTCCATAAAAGAGATTCCTAAGCTCCAGACATCGGAATGAATTCCATACTGCTCCCCTGAAATCCTTTCAGGCTGCAAGGAATCAGAAGGGAGCTTGTGAGTTCACGGATGCTACTCAGGAAAACACACACACCAAAATGAGCTCAGCTAAGGTGAGGAGCCACCAACATCTGCATAGCATTTTACAGATGACAAAACAATTTTACATGTGTGTATATAAGTATTTATGCATATAGTATAAAATCTATAGAAATTATATATAGATATATTCTTATTGAATCCTCTCCAAGTCCCTGTGAGGAAGACTTTGGAAGTCATTTCACAGATGAAGAAAATGGAGGCTCAGAGTAGTGAGGTAATTTAGGCAAGGTCCTAAGTAGTGAATGAGCTGAGATTTGAATCCAGATCCTCTCCCTCCAAATCCAGTGATCTTCATTGTAGAGTAACAAATTATACAACATTATATGATATTATTACTTATTTGCATTTTGATACATGGGTCTGGAACAGTAGGGTTTCTTTTGATTTTTTATTTGGAAATAACTTTAAACTTACAGGAAATTTGAAAAAAACGAGATCAGAGCAAAGCACATTCCTATTTCCTTTACCCAGATTCATCTACTGTTCAACATTTCATTCCACTGATCAGAGTTTCTTTGTATATGAACCAAGGAACAGTCTGAAAGGTCCATTTGGGACTCTGGGTCCTCCACGCAAGATGTATAGCAAATACCTGGTCTAAAAAAGGCTACATAAACACTCTAGTTCAAAAGGAATAATTTCATACTGAGTGGATGCTTCCTGAGCTATCTATCCCTCTAGGATTTAGCATTCAGTACAGTACTTCATAGAAGGCTTTGGAATGAACACATGAACAAATGAATGAGAGAAACTGAGGTTTCACAAAGGTGGAATGATTGCTAAAGGTTACAGGCTAATCATGGCAAGGCTGAGATCATAACTTACACCCCAATATCCAATTAAATAGATATCAGGATGTATTCATACAGAACTGGCTAGCCAGCTACAGGAATAACATTATTGTCACCATCATTACTATCATCAACAACAAAATTATGTGTGCATTTATTAAAGAATTTCTATACACCAGGCCTTGTTTTAGTGTTTTTCATGCATATCTCATTTCAGATTCACAAACATCCATGTAACATTGGTACTATTTTATCATCCCCAATTAACAAATGAGGTAAATGAGGCACAGAGAAGTTTAGTTTACTTTACTAACCATTATGAGTGCTGTATCCACTATACAAGAAGGATAGTAATAGTTATCATTTAATGACCACTTACTAGTGTCAGACACTGGGCTAGGTACTTTGCGTCTTCTACTTCATAATGATTCTGCAAAAGTAGGTATTATTGCCCTCAATTTACAAATGTAAAAACTGAGGCTTAGTTAGTGACATGTTCAAGTCTAGAGCTATGGGTTAGCATTAAATGCACAGTCCAGGAGCGAGGATTCAAAGCCAGTTGTGTCTGACTGCAAAATTAGAGGTCTTTCCAGTGAGTCAAAATGACCCCACAACTAGAAGTCAGAAGAGCCAAGCACAGCCTTGAGTTGGTCAGTATTTCTCAATGTGCAGTCTTTGGAGCAGCCATCACAGAACTGCCTGAGGTGCTTACTATTAATACAAATGAACCTCCAGAATCAGAATCTCTGGGGATGGGGCTAGAGATCCTCACTTAAAAAAATAATTTCTCTGGGTGATTCTTTGGTACACTTAGCTCCAGTCACTAAATACTTCCATGTTCCCTGGAGAGACAATGACCTTTCAGATCTCCCTGCTTTCCTCTTCTCTGCTTAATGACCATGTCTCACACAGATCCTGTTTGAGGGTGAAACCTTTCTCTACTCCTACAGCAGAATTATAAATTCCTGCTTCTGTACTTCATTAAAATGCTGTTCATATCTTATTATTTATCACACTGTGTTATAAAATCATCTGTTTTCTAGTTCGTTTTTCCTAAGATGCAAAGAGTGTACCAGGCAGACATACCTAGTACCTTGCCGGACACATAACAGATATGCAGTCAATGCATGCTGACTGAAGGGATGTAATACATGTTTACTGTATGAACAAATAAGTTCCTTAGAGAGTTTTAATATAACTTCCTCATACATTGCTATTCATGTCTGTCAAGAACTTCTAACAAACATGAAAATCCTAAAATCCTCTAGAATTAGTAAAGAAATAACTAAATGTTGCCCTGACCTTTTTTCCTTCCTCTCTCCATTTCTTCATTCTACTGATTGACAGGTACCAAGCATTTCATCCAGAATACAGAAAACACACACACACACACACAAAAGTGGAACCCACATACAAAATATTTGGGCAGGATCAACAAGGAGGTTAAACACACTCATTACATTTGCCCACTGAACTATCAAAACAAATGCAAACTGTAAGCTGATAATAAAGCATAGAAAAATTAAATTAAATTTAAAAAGAAAAAATAGAAAAAGTGATAATGCTCACAGATACTAGATGGCAAATAAGAGAACGCTTTTAAGGGTCAGATTCTGATGACCTCTTGTTGGGGAAATCTTTCAATAAGCTAATGAAACAAGATTACTGCTGTGATGCAGTGTTTGAGCAAAAATGTTCAGCAAAAGCCAACAGCAAGCTCCACGTGTCTATCCTAAACAACTCTTAAGGTGGATAGGGACTGGAAAATGTGCCCAGGTCCCTGGAAGTGATTTAGACACAAGATGAGCACCAAAACATTCTGAATTTATGGAGCCAGGATTTGATGGCCCGAGGCTGCACAATTCAAAGCTGTTCTCACACTTGAAGCCAAGGTGGCCTGCCCTGTCCTCTCCCCTGAAAAACAAAACAAAACAAAACCAACTACCAGGTACCATGTTGTTGACAGAATATCGGTGATGGATATTTAGCAGTTAAAAAGCTAAAACTGAGGTTACTCTCTCACATGACAGCTGTCATTAGTGTGAAAAGCTAAATAATAGGAAAAACATGACTCTTGTCTAAAATATCTTTGCAGTGAGGTTTAAGTGACAAGCAAACAAAATGAAACAAAAAATCCCTGACCTGTTCTTAATAAGACCAGTAAAGGTAGTGATGATCTAATAAGTAGAATTTAGAGAGGATCTTAAAGGGCAGTCCTTCTGGCACCCACACTATACTCCCTCCAGATGCCCTCTGTGACTCAGCCTTGACAAGAATTCACATGTAGTTAACTAATTCCAGAACCGTCTGTTTACAACAAGATTTGTCAAAAGCAGGAAGATATCAAGGTGTATCCCTTATCTCTTCCAAAAAAGGAATTTCTGTTCAGACTCAGGCTACATAGAAAATTAACAAAGTAGGCATGAAAACTTCAGGCTAGCGTATAGTCAAAATATGTATCACAAGTGTTAAGGATTTTTTTCTTTTTTCTTTTTTTTTTTTTTAACATTGGCAAGATCCTTGTGTAGGCAGACAGAACACTGGTTAAATAGGACTCTGAAGTTAGACTGCTTGAATTCAGATCTATCTTCCAGTTCACCAATTCTCTCTTCTGCTGTGTCCAATATGTTGTCAAATACAGTGAGTTTTAAAGTTTAATCTAGAAGTTTTGTTTAGAACTTTAAAAATCTGCTATGTCACTTTAAAAATGTGTGATCTTAAGTCTGTATGCAAATGTTTCTGCTGCCTGCTATTCCTGCTGATCTTCTTCAGGTGGCTTTGCTGTCTTGTGTGCCTGGTTCTCTTTGCTTGCTAGTTTCTCCTCTTGAAAGAAAAACTTTGGAGAGGTTCTCTGAGGCCTAAGGTGGAGACCACCTCAAACCACTTCTCAGTGTGAAGTGCCTTGTCCAACCTAGGACATGTATGCATATACCCAGGGTGCAAATCTATACCAGGGCTAGGCTATGGTCACAACTTGTTCTAGTTTTCCTGTTTCTTCTGCTTCTCTGCTTAGTTCCAGATGCCTCCTCTTCAGTTTCCTGGGACTGAGGGAAGAGGAGCAGTTTTAGATCTAGTTTACCCTTACACTGAGGTTACCCATTTAGGCTTCTAGCAGGGAACAGAGAAGATCTTCTCTGAGACCTTCTGACTTAGGTGGGCTCTGAAGCTTGGCCGCTGACCCTCTTGCCTAACTGTGATTCAGGCAAATGCCCTCAGGAATAAGCAGTGATGGGGATCCCATTCTACTTTCCTCTCTGTGGTAGGATTTCATTCAAAAATTGTGCTGGGAGTAGCCCACTGTCTTTTCAGCTCTTCGGTGCATTTGAGATGGTTTAAAAAAAAAAAAAAAAAAACTTAGCTAGCACATTTAAACAGAAGAGTTGATCTAAATAATTTAGTCTGCTATTAGCAGAAACTAGAAGCTGATGTCCTAATTAAATTGCCTTTTACTATGTGCCAACTCTGAGATCTTGGGTTAAAGATATTTTGACCTTTGGTTTCCTCATCTGTAAAATGAAGACAGTAATAATAAATAATAGCAGTAATACGTATACCTCCTGGGGTTGTGTGAAGACTGAATCCTGTAATGTGCTTCAGTACACACCACATGGGAATGCCCAGTTAATGCTAGCCTCCTCCCAGTCACCACCACTACCATGACTACCACCGCATGAGCATAGCCATTGAGTTGGGTCATGCAATGTGTATGGGTGTTATTCCAAGTATCCTTCCAGTCACCACCACTACCATTACTACCACCGCATGAGCATAGCCATTGAGTTGGATCATGCAATGTGTATGGGTTTTATTCCAAGTAAAGACAATTTCCAAGAATTGGAATAGCTTGGGCAGAAAAAAACATTCTGGAGATAGGAATGGTTATTTAGATTGACTTTCTGATCCCAAGGGCCAAGTATTTGAGTAAGATTTTTTCATTTTAAAACTTCAGTTAATGATAGCAATAGTGTCAATTTTTAGATTTGATTTTTAAAATGATAGTAAGCCAGAAAGACTGAATAGTTAAAGTTTTAGGAACTTCTATCTTAAAAACATAATAAAATTTTTAGTAATTAGAATTGCTGGGCCGAGTGTGGTGACTCATACCTGTAAGCCCAGCACTTTGGGAAGCCAAGGAGGGTGGATCACTTGAGACCTGGAGTTTGAGACCAGTCTGGCCAACATGGTGAAACCCCATCTCCACTAAAAATACAAAAATTAGCTAGGCGTGGTGCTGCACACCTGTAATCCCAGCTACTCAGGAGGCTGAGGAAGGAGAATCGCTTGAACCCAGAAGACAGAGGTTGTGGTGAGCTGCAATCATGCCACTGCACTCTAGCCTGGGGGACAGAGTAAGACTCCATCTCAAGAAAAAAAAAAAATAAAGAATTTCTGAAAAATTGTTAATTTAATATAAGCTCCAAGCTTCTAGACCCCTTTTATAAACCTTATGGATAAAATCCTTTTAAAATGTGGTTGAAAATCTTTCATGCCGGCCGGGCGCGGTGGCTCACGGCTGTAATCCCAGCACTTTGGGAGGCCGAGACGGGCGGATCACAAGGTCAGGAGATCGAGACCATCCTGGCGAACCCGGTGAAACCCCGTCTCTACTAAAAAAATACAAAAAACTAGCCGGGTGAGGTGGCGGGTGCCTGTAGTCCCAGCTACTCGGGAGGCTGAGGCAGGAGAATGGCGTGAACCCAGGAGGCGGAGCTTGCAGTGAGCTGACATCCGGCCACTGCACTCCAGCCTGGGTGACAGAGCGAGACCCCGTCTCAAAAAAAAAAAAAAAAAAAAAAAAGAAAATCTTTCATGCTTCTGATGAAGGTATCTATTGAATCTATTAATTATCTGCCCCTAAAAAAACAGTATGTCCTTGAGCATGACAATTCACTTTTCCAGGTCAGTCTCCTCACTGGTCAATGGCGAGGTTGGATCAAGATGACTTTTCAAGTCTCCTATAAGCACATTGCTTAATGTGCCCATACTTGGTTTTTCTAAATGACTAATGATGTTACAAAAGCTTCCCTGTCCTTTTCCTAATTATCTTTCCTATATCTTATACTTCCGATTGCAGAATAAAGTGAGATTATTCACATATGCAGGGCTATTTCATTCTGATATATTTTCTTTTTAATATCTGAGTAGCCTAGCTGGCTGTATTTAAGTAATTTTGCCCTGTCTATACCTTGAAACACAAGCAAGATTCATAATATGAAAAGTTAAATATATTCGTAATATGAAAAGTTAAATGTTGTGCTTATAATTAGTGAACAAGACACTTTTGGAATGCAGCTTTCATGAACTAATTCACTCGTCTGGCACTGTGTGAGGTACCTATGTCATAGTGTTGTGAGCATTTAAAAGTTAATATATGTGAGAAGAGTGATTGGCACATAAAGCTACTTAAATGTAAGCTATTATTACTGATGTTATTATCACTGTACAGAAGTATGCACGAATATAAAGTGAGGGAAATACATAAAATGAGGGTATCAAGTGACTTCTAATTACGTATTCCTGCAATTTTTTATTTGTCCTCTTCCCCATTTCTTCACCCTGCCCCATGCCTTCTATTTCTGAGTCTTTGCTCATCCATTCACAGTGATCTTTCTCTTGTGCAAGCACCCTTTTCACATACTGTTTGAATCATCAAATTCGTACACTGTCTATCTCATATTCTTTTCTTTTTTATTTTTGAGACGGAGTTTCACTCTTGTTGCCCAGGCTGGAGTGCAATGGTGCGATCTCAGCTCACCACAACCTCCGCCTCCCAGGTTCAAGTGATTCTCCTGCCTCAGCCTCCCGAGTAGCTGGGATTACAGACATGCACCACCACACCCAGCTAATTTTTTGTATTTTTAGTAGAGACGGGGTTTCTCCATGTTGGTCAGGCTGGTCTCAAACTCCTGACCTCAGGTGATCCACCCGCCTTGGCCTCCCAAAGTGTTGGGATTACAGGCATGAGCCGTTGTGCCCAGGCCGTCTTATTTTCTAAATGTATGTTTGGTACAACTTAAGTCTTTATTATGTCACACATAATGCTGCTACATATAATATGTTTCCTGTTTCATCCAAGTCTTGTCTAGATTATACAATGGTTCCACTGTACCTGACTGACGGCACAGAAGATGCTCAGTAAATGCTGGTTGATTATTGAAGGTGCTCTCAGTTTCAGATACAGCTTTCACTGGCATAGATCAGGGGCTGGCAAACTTTTTCGGTAAAGGGTCAGCTAGTAAATATTTTTCATGCTATAAGCCATATACTTTCTGTTGCAACTGTCACAACTACTCAACTCTGCCACTGCAGTGCTAAAGTGGCCATGCATAATATATAAGCAAATGGGTGTGGACATGTTCCAATAAAACTTTATTTACAAAAATAGGCCGTAAGAGCTTAGAAGAGTGATTAGTACATTGTTCCAGTAAATTGAATTTGGCCTGAGAACTGTAGTTCATGGATATTTGGCATAGGACTTATGTAGAACTCAAAATTATAAAATATACCAGCTAAAACAAGAACCAGTTGTGGTTTAAAAAAAAAAAAAAAAAAAAAGGCTCAGTTCCTTTCTCTCAAGAGACTCTCAACAGATAAAATGTAGGGATTAATACATGTACTATAATAATATAGGTTATTTCCACCTCCCCCCTTCCCCAACCTCACATCATGTAGGTAAGTACTTGGCCTTGGCCAATAAGAGCCTCCTACTGAACTGAGCAAAGTGCTCACTCTCAAGCTATCATTGCTCCTTTTCTAGGTATCTTATGCTTTTTATAGCTTGAACTATAAAGCTGACGACTAGAATTCACTCACCTAAGAAGCAAAGCAATTTTAGTTTTGTCAATCTGAGCTAACGTTTCATAATTTTAAACCTCATATTTTCAGTTAACAGATGGATGCATCACATTCACCCATAAACAAAAATAAAAAACTAATTTCTTTAATGTACACCTGGGAAAGACAACTGTAATCTGGATTTGTACATTAAAATACAATACAATTTAATTATCAGAGGAATTTAAAGCTACTAAGAACATGCTGGTTAGTTGAGCAATTGTTTCATTTACAGTCATGTCCCCCCACTTTTTAAAAATTACAGTGTTTCATATTCTTTCAAAGACTTAAACCTTAGCATTCAGTAAGGCTATAAACGTGGCTCACCAATCTCATCTAACTTGGTAGAGGAAGTAAGGTGATTACGTTTTATAAAAACAGATATGATGACTTCAGAGGTTAATTTTTTGTTTTTCCTATTATTACACTTAAACAAGAAAGTATGAACTTTCTTTAAAAACCATGCAAGACAAAAATGAGCTATTCTGGTATCTGAATGAAAAAAAAAAGTTTTGTATTGTTCTGGGAATAAGGTTTAGGTTTAGAATTAGGTTTAGAACAAGGTTCCATCCCTAAATCTTTAATCAGGATAATATGTAAACACAGAATACTGAGAATAAGACCCACAGTTTTATCCATACTAACATCATTTAATTTCATGATATATTAATGAAGACTATTAGAGATGAAAGGGACTACCTAAATAAATTTAGAGCTTTCATTATAAAAAATTATCTTTCAGTTGTTACAGGAAGACAAAACTTTGCTCCAAAAATAATACTAGATAAGTTTCCTGTTTAATTCTTTTTTTCCCTCTGACTCTCAAGGTGATTATGGAAACGCATAAACTAAAGTATATTTATGAAAACAAATAACTTCCCTTACTCAAAAGCCAAGTCTACATTGGTCTTTGAAACAGCCTTATGCTTCTACTTGTTGTTGTTGGTAAGTTTATTTCAGTGCAACTAAATAATCTTACAATAGGCATGAATAACAACTAAACAAAATATAGAGGTATAAGTTCTATAGAGAACTGCCCCCTAAACCTTTACATTCAGAGATCCATAAATATAATTTGGCTATATCAGTAATTTAATTTTGATCAGGTGACAAAGCATGTTCATATTTCAAGAAAAAACAACCAATTTTATTGACTGACATTTGGGTATATTTGAGGGTTAATTAAATAAGAAATGTGGAAAAGTGGCCAGTATGCTACAAGGTGCAATTTTTCTGTAGGATTAAACTTCAAAACTCAGCGATTTCACACTTGAACCAACCAGTTAAGTCAACAAAGTCAGATAAGTTGATAGCTCCTGTAAAAACCCTAATGTCTTTTAGAAAGATTTAAAAATCAGACCACGAGTAGATTGACTTCGTAATTTATGATCTGCTAGGCTAAAGCTGTGGAATTAATTCAAGAATTATACATTACCAAGTACATAAAGATAAAGATGTTGGTTTTAAATGTTATTTTTGCATAAGTTTACTTACCGCCATATAAGCATTTGTTCCAACATACGTCTTGGCTATAGAATTCACCAGCTATGAGACAAAACAGTCTGTTAGAACAATATAAAGATAATGTGGAAATAAAATGGGCAATTATTCCTCATTTAACCTACAATCATCATTCGTATAAATCAACTAAAAATTATGTAAAAGGGAACAAATTTATCTACAAAGGCATTAAAAATGATTAAATCTCTCTTTTCTTTTGAATGTGATTTCCAATTTAAACAAGCACAGCATTACAGTTTATAGCAGATAACCTTAAACAATTCACTTAAGCAGGATGCTTATCGCTTTAGTACCCCAAACCCGCCTGATATAAAAAGTCAATTTAAAGCAGAATTTGAACACACTCAATTTTTAGTCAGATGGCTCAAGATGTGAATGAAGCCCCATGCATTACTAGAATGAAACGAACACTAAATACGCTGGAGGGATAACAGACTTTGACAACTCATAATACAACGATGACCTTCGCTTTGGTCTTCGTGTTTGGCTGAGAGTAAAGGTGGCTGCAATTCAAATCAACATCACGGCACGCTCATGGGTCACTATCACTGGGTTTCTCAGGGGAGGCCCAAAATGGAAATTAATTAAAATTTGTGCTGCACATTGTAATGGCCCTCCACCATTGTTGCTCCCAATATTAATTTTTATTGTGGGCCAGTTGGGTTCCCCAGGCACAGCTCCCACTCTGCCCTCCCTTTTGTCTGGCCAAAACGCTTTCATATCAAAGCTGCATATCAATGAAGTTTGCTATTCGTAAGTAGTAATTACAATATCAGCAGTTTTTACTGTCATTAAACAATGAACAATCATATTCTGATGAAGGAAACTCGCTCAGAGATTAAAAATGAATAACACACTCCCAACCGAGGAAAAGATGCAGGGTTTCTGTTTGTCTGGCAGCTAGGTGATTTTTCAATCCAGAGAACAGAATGAAAATATAAAGAGGTTGTTGCAGAGAAAAGAGTATACTGGGAGGAAAAGGGACATACCTGAGTGCTAACTCCAAAGTCACACAGCTTGACCTGTCCTCTTGTGTTTACTAGCATATTGGAGGGCTTCACATCTAAAAAGGGACCAGAAAAGGCCATGTAACTAATTCCATATATCTACAGCGTTTGTTCTTTAAAAGCACACACGCACACCACACCAAGTTGCAGAAATGACATCATCTGCTCAATCCGAAATTCAAATCACAAATTTAATGAAAAGCATTTTTTTTAACTGAAGGTAAAATGTAAGGTCTTAACTCCTCCACTTTTAACAATTTCTGGTTTCTACAGAAGCAAGAGTTTATTTCAAGTAAAAGTGAAATCAAACTTTGGCTTACAACAACGGTAAATACACCCATCATCGTATCCGTAGTTTTTCAGGAAAAGGAGGTAGATAAGAAAAGGTAATCTTCCTGCAAAGAATTTGCACAAAAAGGATGCGTTTTGCTCTATATGTGTAATTATCAGGCTAATCCTCCCATCTAAGTAATAGTAAGGCCAAAGGGAGGCCAACAGGGAAAAGTCATTCATATGCTACGGGTAACAGGTCGTATCTGAATGAAACCGATGAGGAAATGAATGTAGCACTGCTATTTCCCATGTTTTACAAGGCAAATGTTACTTCAGATAATACTTAGAAATTTATCTAAAAGATGTGAGTATGTGTCTACATGCATGTGCTTATTAGTCTTTGTTTCATTTATCCTTCTCCTCCCTTACATCATTTTTGACTGCTGTTACAGTTAACAAAAGAATTGAATAGATTTCACCAAAGCAGTCAGTCGCTAAGTAATGAAACAAAGGATTTCTGTGAAGCATCGTCAGTGACAACAATGAGCCTTTTCAGGAATTCAGGGAGCCCAAAAAAGCCATCCAAGGAGGACAAGAGCATACCACTTTTGATGGTATAGAGCAGCATCTGCTTCAATGCATCTTTTATGGCAAAAGTGGTCTAGCAGAGACAACTGGTTATATTTAAAACAGCATATAATCTCAACTACACTGACACTGAACAGGAGACAATTTTTTGATGTAACATTTTTTTAAAAATTGTAAATGGGTTAATCTTCTCCTGACCTTCCATCTGGCAAAAGGGTACCACAACAAAGTATTCTGCCAAGAGTAGATACTTAATTCAAATTTCAAGTTCAAACACAGCAACTATTACTGAATCATACTTATGTGACAGGCAATGTGCTAGGCATTTTTTTATACATTAGTTCATTTAGCCTGATAAATGTTATTAGCCTCAGCCTGATAACTGACATTTGAATGTAAATTCCATGAAGGCAGGGACTTTGTCTCTTTTCTTGACTACTGTACTCCCAGCCCCTGAAAGAGTGACAGATATATTTCAAGTGCTCAATAAACATTTGTTGAATGGATGAGAGAATAAAGAATGGAGACCATGAGTACATGTTGTGGTTGAGGATTCTGTTTCAGTGATGTGGGGTGAACTGTAGAGCCTGTCTCTGTAGCAAGCACTTCAGATACCACACACTATAACCTCTATTGGGAGGCTCTAGGAATTCAAGTTGGTATGCACAGGCAAGTGTAAGCTCTTTTTATTGGTATCATCACCCCAAGAAATAAGTTCACAGGGTAGGAGTATACTTTATACCTCTTAAAATGTATCCCTTCCAAGCACAGTATCTTCAGTAATGGATGGCTTTTTAAATGATACATTAAATTTACTAATACATGGCCGGGAGCAGTGGCTTACACCTGTAATCCCAACACTTTGGGAGGCTGAGGCAGGCAGATCACTTGGGGTCAGGAGTTCGGGACTAGCCTGGCCAACATGGAGAAATCTCTACTAAAAATACAAAAATTAGCCAGGCATTGTGGCGGTCATCTGTAATCTCAGCTACTCGGGAGGCTGAGGGAGAAGAATTGCTTCAACCTGGGAAACGGAGGTTGCAGTGAGCTGAGATGGTGCCACTACACTGTAGTCTGGGCATCAGAGCGAGACTCGTCTCAAAAAAAAAAAAAAAAAAAAATTGCTAAGACAAATGTCCCCTTTACCAGCAAGTCCCTGGTCTCTTGGTGTCTAGTTTTCTCTAATTTTTCAACCTAATTCTTATACCACCATCATATTAAACCTTAAATATACCACTTTCACTAAATCATTTCTCTCCTTAAGGAGGAGGTTAAGTATTCTCTGACATGCCTGCCACCAACCAGAACATGAATTCCTTAAGAATAGGGTTGTGCTTTCAAGTGTGCCCCAGCAGTTAGCACAACACATCATAGACAGCCACAGTAGACACTTAAATGTTTGCTGAACTGAAACAAATGTTAGATTCTACATAGTTTGGTCTTATTTTTCAAATCTAGTTCTTATCATGGGCCCTGAGTTTTAAATATTTTTCTTTTGGACAATTTGTTCCTTTATATATTGACATCCTAAACTAGGGATGTACAATCTTTTGGCTTCCCTGGGCCTCACTGGAAGAACTGTCTTGCGCCACATATAAAATACACTAATGATAGTTGACGAGATAGAAAAAAATGGCACACACAAAAAAATCCCATAATGTTTTAACAAAGTTTACAAATTCACGCTGGGCTGCACTACTCAAAGCCATCCTGGGGCTCCTGTGGCCCCGTGGAGCATGGGTTGGACAAGTTTGCCCCAAACCATTCTTAAGCCACCACATCAGATGGAGACAGTTAATGAACAAATATTTTGAGCTCCTGGAAGAAGGTGCTGCCTGGAAATTAAGAGGTATGCTAAAAGCAGCAAATCTTTAGTTTCAATCAGATACATCTGACTTAAGTGGATCAATGGAAAGAGAAAATAATAAAACAACAAAACTGCTAAACTATATTCCAAAAGACAAGGTGTAAATAAGAACCTGACTGCATTTTTCCAGCTTTCCAACATTTTTTTAATGTACATGTAAGCCTACTGTATGACTTCTCATATTCTCCTCTCAACCTGGTTTTCAGAAGTACTTTATGTGTGAAAGTAGTAGACATCCAGTCATCCTCAAATCAATCTTTGTATTCCAACAAGACTGTTTTAATCATTGTTTCAAAAGAAAAAAAAAAACCCTCATTAAGGCTTTGTTCATTCTGTTTTCATCATCTCCCTCCCACCCCCAGGTTTAAAAATCTTTCCTCCATATTTTCCATCTATCTGAATCCTGCCCATCCTTCATCTCAGGCCATCAGTCACTACCTTCTTTGAATTGCTGTAGCGTCTACTGTCTGTACCATTTGTTTGGCAAAGCATATGATTTATGTATGTAATGTATGTATGCATGTATTTCAGAGACAGGGTCTTGCTATGTTGCCCAGGCTGACCTCAAACTTTTGGGCTCAAGTGATCCTTCTGCCTCAGCCTCCCGAGTCAATGGGACTACAGGTGTTTGCCACCACACTTGGCTTTGATGACATTTTATACTAAGAGTTATTTAATGTATTTGCTGTTATCAGTATTATCACTCAAAGAATTAAGTTCACAGGGTAGGAGTTTAATTTATACATCTTCAAATGTATCCCTTCTGAGCACAGTATCTCGCTCACTGGTTGAGAGCTTTTAAATGATACATTAAATTTGCTAATATAAATGTCCCCTTTACCAGCAACCTTGAGATAATTTGAACCTAACAGCTCCCTTTAACAAAGTCAATGAATCTGGGCTAGGAGACAGATAACCTGGGTTTTAGTCTTTTTGATCCTGTCACAAATTTGACACATGACTGGCCTTGGCATGTGATGTTTTAGTTTCCAACTCTGTAGGGAGATAACAGTTACCATGTCAATATTTGAGAACTGTGAGGATTAGATGAGATAATGAATGTAAAATTGCTTTTTAAACTGTCCAACATTCTATAAGTATATTATTATTATCAACTGGTAATCAACCAAGCTAGAAAAAGTTGTATATTTCATTCTATTTAGAAAATAACTTCTATTGCTACTGTGGCAATTTAAGCTGTATTTGAGTAAAATACTAGCTCAAAGAAAATAATTTCCAAAGCCCAGTAAGTAGGACTGTAAAACCAATGTAATGTTTATGAGGAAACATTTTTGCCAGACTATATGCACCCTTTCCTCAACAATGCTACTGAGATGGTTTCCCTAGTTTTACACTTGCTCTATTATAGTTTGTGTTCAACACAGCAGCTAAAGTGATCCCTTTAAAACCTAAGTCAGACCACGTCACTTCTTTGCCTAAAACCTCCAAAGCCTTTCCAACTCGGTGCAAAAATGGAAAGTCCTCCCAGAGGTCCCCAAGGCCCTTGTGAGCTGTCCCATACTCTCACCTTGCCACTCTTTTCCATGCCCACTCTGCTTCAGCTCACTGGCCCACCTGCCAGGTATGCTCTTGCTTTGTGGCTCTGTGTCCGTGAAATATTATGCTTCCACAAATTGCATACCTTTGCTTTAGATTTTTGCCTGAAATTTTCTCCTTTGCTTTAGATTCTTACCTTTTTAAGGGAAGCCTTTCCAAACCACCTGGTATGCAGTAGCAATACCCTCCCAGCTAAGATAATTCCTTTCTCTTTTCTTCTGCTTCAGTGTTCTTAACATTTAGCACCATCAACATGCTGTATTTCTACATATAGATCTGTTAATTCTCAGGACTCCCCTCTTAAAGGGAAGCTCCATGAATGCATACTTGGTCTGTTTTGTTCACTACCACATCTAGAATGGTGTCTGGTACATACACCTCCAGCTAATTTTTGCATTTTTAGTGAGATGGGGGTTTCACCATGCTGCCCAGGCTGGTCTCGAACTACTGACCTCAAGTGATCTGCTTGCCTTAGCCTCCCAAAGTGCTGGGATTACAGGTGTGAGCCATCGTGCCTGGCCATGTTACTATTTTTCTTTCACAATCTGATGATGATTGTTGGATGCTATATCTGCCATTATAATTGAAATAGGTGTCTTGCAAACACTGTACAGTTGTGTCTTGCTCTTTTAAACAGTTTGACATTTGTGCTTTTGATTGGACTGTTTAGATCATTCACACTTAACGTAAGTATTGATATGGCTGGGTTCAACTCTATTTGCCCCATCTGTCCTTTGTTCCTTTTTTTCTTCTTTTCCTGCTTTCTTTTGGGTTAGCTGGGCTAGTTCTTAGCATTCCACTAATCTCTACTACTTGCTTCTAAGCCAGAGGTTGGCAAACTTTTGCTGTAAAGAGTCATAAAGTAGACATCTCAGGCTTTAAGAGCTATAAGCTTTTTGTGGTAACTTCTCAAATTCTGCTGATGTAGTGCAAATGCAACCATAGGCCACATGGAAATGAATGGCCATGACTATGTTCCAACGCCATTGTGTTAAAAACAGGCAAAGGCCCAATTTTTGCCCATGGGTTGAATTTTGCCAGCCTGTTTGAAGCTTTATTTATTTGTGGCTGTTCTAACATTTACAATATGCTGTTTTAACTTCTTACAGTCTACCTTCAAGTAATATTAGGGTATTTCATTTATAATGTACAAACCTTACAATAATATATTTCCACTTTCTTCTTCTCATCTTTTATTTTCATACATCTTTCCTCTATGTACACTGTAAGCTCCATAATATAATGTCTTTATTTTCCCTTTACATAATTATATTTTAAAGACATTTAAAAGTGAGAAAAAATCTTTTTATTTATCCATGATTTGTGAAACTATTTATTCTTTTGTGTAGATCTAACCATCCATCATCAGTTTCCTTCATCCTAAATAACTTCCTTTAACATTTTTTTGTAATGCTGGTCTACTGGCAATGAATTCTCTCATATTCGTCTGAAAAAGTCTTTATTTAGCTGTTTATTTTTGGAAAATGTATTTGCTGGGCACAGAATTCTGGAACTTTTTTCTTTCAACATTTTAAAGATGTCCTTCCATTATCTTCTGGCTTGCATAGCTTGTGACAAGAAGTCGGCTGTCATTCTTATCTTTGTTTCTCTACTTAATGTGCTCTGTTTTCTATGAATATTTTTAAGATTTTCTTTTTAGTCACTGGTTATCAAAATTTTGATTTTGATGTGCTTTGGTGTGGTTCTGTGTTCATCCTGGTTAGAGTTCTTGAGTTCTTAGATCTGTGGACTTATAGGCTTCACCAAATTTGGAAAGTTTTCAGCTATTATTTCTTCAAACTATTTTTTGTTTCCTTTTCTCTTTCCTCTCCTTTTGAGATTCCACTTACACATACATCTTAGACTTCTTGATAGTGTCTCAAAGATTGTTAAGATTGTACTCATGTAAAAAAATATTTTTTCTAGTAGTAGGAATGAGTAATTTTGTAGTAATTTTGGATAATTTCTAGATCTTTAACCTCAAGATCACAATAATTTCTTCTGTAGTGTCTAATCCAGTTAATTCATTAATGAAATTTTAATTTCAGATATTTTTTGTAATTGAAAAATAAATGTTCAACTTGTTTCTTTGTCTTCCATTTATCTCATTATGCTCATGTTTCCTATGAATTCCTTGAGCAGATACAGTTTTTATAAAAACTATTCTAAAGTTCTGTCTGCAAAGTCCATTATTTCTGGTGTGTATGTGGGAGGGGGGCATCTATTTCTATTGATTGATTTTTTTTTCCCGGTTATAGTCTTTCATCCATAATCAGAAGAAAAAGTCTTTGCTTGTCTACTTTTTATGTGGATGTTCAATGTTGTGGATCTTGTGTTGTCAAGTGCTGGATTTTATTGTAATCCAGTGTGTTGGACTTGATACTGGCAAGTAGTATAGCTGCTGAATACTGACAGCTGAATCATTTTGAGGCTGATTTTAGAGCTTTTATTTTAGGAGAGTTGAGAGTAACCCCTATTACAGGGCTAGTTTAGCCCCACTGCTAAAGCATAATCCTTCTAATGTCTTTCTTGAGTTCTTCAATGTGTTTAATGAGGCCTCTCTACACTGGATTATTGGAATTTAAAAGATTCCCAACTTTGTATAAGTTTTGGGAATTGTTCAGCTTACAGTTCCCCAGAAATTTTCTTTTCTAAACAGTAGTTGCTGTCTAGCTTTGTAGGATTTCACTCTATAAATGCAGAGGCTGGTATTAGGCCAGACACAAGGAAACGCCTGTGCAATTTCTAGAGCTCTTTCTCTGCATGTTCCTGCCTTTCTAGGACTCTGCTCTGTAAATTCTAGCCATTTTTGGTCTCCTCAAACTCCAAATTCTGTCTCTTCAGCTCAGTAAGACCTTTGAGCTTTGTTTGGGTTTCTGTGCAGAAAGCTTGGGTGATTATAGGACTCACTTCATTTGTTTCTATTCTCTCAGGGATCACTATCTCACATTGCCTGTTGTCTAAAGTTTGAAGATAACTGTTTCACTATTTTGTCCAGTTTCCTAATTATTTTTGGTGGAAGGCAAATCGCACAGCAGTGATTCCATGGGCAGAAGTAGAAGTATCTGTTTTTTTTTTTTTTTTTTTTGAGACGGAGCCTTGCTCTTGAAACCCAGGCTAAAGTGCAATGACATGACCTCGGCTTACTGTAACATCCAATGCCGGGGTTCAAGCTTCTCCTGCCTCAGCCTCCCAAGTAGCTAGGATTACAGGAACCCACCAACACGCCCGGTTAATTTTTGTACTTTTAGTAGAGATGGGGTTTCGCCATGTTGGCCAGGCTGGTCTCAAACTCCTGACCTCAGGTAATCCGCCTGCCTTGGCCTCCCAAAGTGCTGGGATTATAGGCATGAGCCACCACACCCAGCCAACCTACAACTCTTAAGAATAGCTCCAGGGGCCAGGTGCAGTGGCTCGTACCTGTAATCCCAGCACTTTGGGAGGCCAAGGTGGGTGGATCATGAGGTCAGGAGATCGAGACCAGCCTGGCCAACATGGCGAAACCTGTCTTCACTAAAAATATAAAAAATTAGCTGGGCATGGTGGCGTGTGCCTGTAGTCCCAGCTACCTGGGAGGCTGAGGGCTGAGGTAGGAGAATAGCTTAAACCAGGGAGGCGGAGGTTGCAGTGAGCTGAGATTGCACCACTGCACTCCAGCATGGCGACAGAACAAGACTCTATCTTAAAAAAAAAAAAAAATAGCTCCAGGAACACTGAAATGATTTGATTTTTTTTCTTGTTTGTTTTCAGCTTCACTCGAAGCCATAGACAATAGCACAACAGATTAGGCAGAAAGATTACTTTTAAGGAGGTAGTTATATTTATGCTTATTTTAATGCAATATCAAGTTATGGAAAACAAACAGCAATTGAAGGCATACAGCTTTTCATTCAGCTCACTTAAAAACATCACAGCCTTTCTTCTGTAAGCAAAGCACAGAAAAGATGAGTCATTAAAGTGACTGATTATAAATGGCAATCATCAGGGCAGATGTAAGTCATTTTGGTTTAATCAGGCCATTAATTATTAGGGTTTATCAATTAGTTTTATTGAAGGCAAGGGAGCTCAAATGAATACTAGGGCATTGATTTTAACTGTGACATTTTCTCAAAGAAAATACAAATGAGGTGTGTTGAAGCCTGGAATTATGGGTCCTTTTCATAGCACTAAAGAGAAATAAGTTTCTTCTACCGCAACACATAAACCTTTAGTGAAAAAGCAAACTAACTTATTCTCCTTTTGCATTAAAAATGAAATACCATGTTTAGGTGTTTCCTAATTTAAGGTTTAGGTTTAAGTTATCTTGGCCAAGAGATGAATATCATTTTGGAAATAGTAAGATAAAGGTACAACACAAAGTGACTCGTTTTTAATATCCAATACTCCTTATCTTTTTCATTTTAAAAGATTTAGTCATTTTATGCAGTAGGCTTTTATAGGCATCAAAATAGATTCCTGTGGGTCAGATTCCCTTAAGGGAAGCAGAGTGATGCCCTGGAAAGTGCCCCTGCATACGGACTGTGAGACCGCACGAATCATTTAAACCTCTCTGAGCATACATGTATGTGTGAGTGTGTGTACTCACAACACTCACATGCTCAGTGTTGAGCACACAATTTCACTTAATTCTCATAACAATCCTGAATTCTCACTGACAACCTTGCCAGTGTCAGAAGATTAGATATCACCCCTGATCTTGTATATCATATCCTGTATATCATATACTGATATCTGATATCTTGATATCTGATCTTCCTACATTGACAAGGATGTTAAGAGAATGAAGTGAGCCCGTGTGCTTAGCACTGCTGGCACAGAGCTAGAGGTCAGTGAAATGTTGAATGAATCAAATGAATGGGAAAAACATTTTGTAAACTTGAATGTACCAAATATACTATAAAGCTACTGCTTTGTAGAATCGGTAATGATGACTTCCACTCTAGGAAATCAGGATGTGGATCATTTAATACACTGGCTCATATCCAAATGCTAAATGAGGTTAACTTTCATTATACCAGCTCCACCTGAAGGCAGGCTTCTTCTAGGATAGCAAGTGTGTTCAGCTGGGATCACAGAAGAGTTAACATTATACAATCACAACATGTGTCTCCTGTCACATTATTGTCCCACTCCTTCAGTGAGATTTCACAGCAAGCTGGGCTTTTTAACAATGATGCAATAAATCTTTGAGTTGCAGCAGTGACAGCCCAAGTAGATAATAGGTGGTTATGATGCAGTTCCATCCAATAACTTGAAGTGCTTAGATGATTATTAGAAAAATATCAGGGAGCAAAAATAATGGAAGAGTTTATTAAAAGGACCTTCAGTCATGCTAAGGATAACAGTAGGTGGTTTTAGGTAAATAAAAATCAGCCTCAAAGTGTCCTTAAAAATTAAGCATAAACCTATTACATAACCTTTGTAGTCACTATGTGGTCATTTTCCTACTCTATCTTTAACAAAGTATGAAACATTGGTTCATTACACTAATCATACACTATATACCAACGGTAAAATAATTATTTCTTCTCAAATCTGATATGTGCTAGATGGCCTGATAAACTATGATTTACAAATATTTAAAGAAACATACCAATTCCACTCCTAGGTATTTACTCAAGAGAAATAAAAATACAGAATCACAAAAAGACTTGTGTATGAAAAGTAGTATTATTCATAATCGTCCCAAAGTGGATATAATGCCAAATGTCCCTCTACTAGTAAATAAGCAGATAAAATGTGATACATCCATACAACGGAATACTATTCAACAATAAAAAGGAATGAACTGCAGACACATGCTATAACACAGACTCATCTCAAAAACATCATGCTAAGTGAAAGAAGTCAGGCACAAAGATTTCATGTGGTATGATTCTGCTTATACAAAATGTCCAGAAAAGGCAAATCTTTTCTAAGAGTCAGAAAGTAAATTAGTGGCTCCCTGGGGCTGAGGACAGGAGCAGGGATTGACTGCAAATGAGCATGAGGATACTTTTTTGGGGTGATGACGATGTTCTAAAACTGGAATATGGTTATGGTTGCACAACTTTATAAACTTAGTAGAAATCACTGAATTGAGTAGGTGAATTTTATGGCATGCAAATTATATATCAAGAAAGCTGTTTTAAAAAATCAACCTCAAAACACAACTTGATTTCTCATTACCATTACTAATTAATTACTAATAAATAAATTGATAATCCATAGTTTCTGCAGGTGCTTTTGTGGTCACTGTGGTCACTCTCCTACTCTATAACAAAGTATGAAAGATCAGTTAATTACATATAATATACTATATATCAATGGTAAAATGGTTATTTCCTCTTAGAACTGATATGCACTAGGCCTGATAAACTGTGATTACAAATATTTAAACAAAGATACTAATTTTAAAATGTTACTTTTGTGTATTTAAGATTATTTCCAAAAATGACTAAGGCTATGTCTATAAAATGTAAAAACAACTGATTCAAACATGAAAAATTTGATTCACCAACCATAGTTGCCTCAATAACTGTAAGTAACTGCTCTGATTTTCAGGCTGGACTGACTGATTTTTTTTTCCCCCACTGAATTGACCAAATCGTCTGTGGAAATTGGTATCATGTTGAGACAACCCATGTTGCCACCCATAACTGCTTCGTGCAGGAAACTGTATTTTTACACATTCTGCACCAATTAGCCATTAAACAATCCACAGAAACAGCATCAAGCAGAAGCTTGCTAACAAAGGCCAGAGCCTCAAGAGCATATGCTTTCCTGAAGTCTTCACAAAAGGGCTCCTCCGCCCACTGCCTAGCCCCTGCCCCCAGCACAAACAGGGGTCAGGGTGGGAGGTTACCCTTGGCTAGGATCTGGCTGGGTGCCAAGGGGGCTGTTCAAAACAAATAAAAGCTCCTTCACAAAACTACAGTTGGAGTTACTTAATGAGCTTTGTATAGGGACCCAAATGGTAATTTCCTGGAAAGATTCCTTTTTTTTTTTTTTTTTTTTGAGATGGAGTCTCACTGGGTCGCCAGGCTCGAGTGCAGTGGCACGATCTCATCTCACTGCAACCTCCAACTCCTGGGTGCAAGCGATTCTCCTGCCTCAGCCTCCTGAGTAGCTGGGACTACAGGTGCCCACCACCACGCCCCACTAATTTTTGTATTTTTAGTAGAGATGAGGTTGCTCCATATTGGCCAGGCTGGTCTCAAACTCCTGATCTCATGATCTGATCACCTCAACTTCCCAAAGCATTGAGATTACAGGCATGAGCCACTGCGCCCGGTGTCTGGTAAGATCAGTTCTAAAGAAAATTGTGATTTTGTATCAGCTATATGCTTTCTTCTGTCAGAAAAGAAAAATCATACCAACTGAGGATTCCCTTTTTGCTGTGACCTATTCACATCAGGTGCTGTTGGTATCTCCAACTTCTACTTCTTTTTGGTCTTTGTTTTGTTTCATACTTAAAACACTTAATTTGCTCTAAACTTTTACATGTCTCACTGAATGCTCTTAGAAACAGACATGGTACAATTCTTACAGAAACATTTTTAAATGTGGCATGTGGCTGTTGTGGGATAATAATGGAAGCAGAAATAAACTTCTCTTCAACTTTTTCCCCCCATAAAGCAGTTACACTGTGTGAATACCAGGAAGCCACTCTCAGTTTACCAGGAGCCAGAGGGTGCATTAGCAGGTCTCCACTCCTAGTAACCTCTCCTAGCACTGTGCCTGGGATCTTCAGCAATGCTCTTTCATTATGTTTAATTGTCTTATGAAAAGAAAAAAACCCAATATATCTATCTAGTTATTTCTTGGGGACTGCGTTCTAATGAATGAGAACAGCAGGTACAATTAAATATAGACTATGCTGACATTCTGCATTACAAATTCATCTGTGCACAACAGGAACATACTTAAGAGAAAACCACAATGCAATATAAAAGTTATTCTAATGACTCCATTACATAATAAAGGGTAGGTCATCCAAATATTCTTGCAAAGCCTTAAATAAAATTAAACAACATAATTAGCCATCCTCAATGGCAGTTATTGCCTAGAGTCTCATGATTCGGTTCAGAATGGAGGCAACAAACGTGGCTTTCCTTCTTCAATAAAGGCAGGGGACCTGGGGCATTTACGAGATTAATAACACGGGCAAAAAGGCCTGAGCTTCTCAATTCTCCCTCTCTTAATCCTTTCATAGTAAGTAAAAGAGATTTCCTTCTAAAGTGGTGAATCTTAGATTCCTACCTGTGATATGTACATATTCTGGTCAGTGTTTAGGAAAAGCCAGGTCTGGAGGAATGTGTACCTGCACAACCTACTTCCCCAAGTCTAAGATACCACTGACTGTTAAGATTCCTCTTGACTGTAAAAGCTTTTTGGGGAAAAAGGAAAGAAAACAAAGGAGCACCACATTATATGCATAAATAAGATGTAAGACAGCAGACTTGACTTGGAGTGGTGTGTCCAGAAGACTAATCCTGGTAATTTGTTTTAAATAAATAACAAAAAATTATGGTAGATAACACTTACTTGGCACTTAATATATACCAGGAACTGGGCTAAATACATTATTATCATATGCATTACCTCATTCAATTCTCATTATAACCCTTGAGATAGGTACTATTATTAACCCCATTTTACAGAGGAGGAAATTGAGGTTCAAATTAATGAAATTACTTGCCCAAGGACACAAAACTAGAGGCTTTGACTAGTTAAGCTCTTAAGCCTTAACAAACTGCATTATATTTATAAGCTAAATCTTATTGGAACCAATAGGATGGATCATCCCAGCTTTGGCAGTGAATAGTTGGGTGATCTTGGGAATTTCACAAAGAAAACAGCCCAGAAGTTTTAAGTTCTTTATACTCACAGGCTAATTTTCTTTTTTTTTTTTTTTGAGACGGAGTCTCGCTCTGTCGCCCAGGCTGGAGTGCAGTGGCCGGATCTCAGCTCACTGCAAGCTCCGCCTCCCGGGTTTACGCCATTCTCCTGCCTCAGCCTCCTGAGTAGCTGGGACTACAGGCGCCCACCACCGCGCCTGGCTAGTTTTTTTTTTTGTATTTTTTAGTAGAGACGGGGCTTCACCATGTTAGCCAGGATGGTCTCGATCTTCTGACCTCGTGATCCGCCCGCCTCGGCCTCCCAAAGTGCTGGGATTACAGGCTTGAGCCACCGCGCCCGGCCCTCACAGGCTAATTTTCTAAGAAAAGGAGATGTAACAGGAAAGTTTGAGGAACGTTCTAACTATTCCCTCTCACTTAACCTCTTGCTTCTTTTCTTGAGAAATAATTATTTGACATAATAATAGCTGTTATATGCCAGGTACGATGCTATGACCTCAAATAAGTTAAGAAGCTGACCCAAGGTCACATAGCTAAGATGAATTAAGAGGAAGAACCAGAACTTAAACCTGGGTCTGACCCTAAAACTAGAGCTTTTCCATTAGGCCACCAACCACTTTCCTAAGACTTTTTCTTATGATATTTCCTATAACTAAGCAAGTTTTTTAGGCTGCTTGAGCCTTGATTTCTTCACCTAAGAATGGGGATACAACGATACCTCCTCAAAAGGTTATTACAACAAATAAAATTATACATACAAGAGAGCTAACACAGTAGCATATACAAGGTACTCAATAAATGACAATATTAGTAAAATGATTAATATTGTTATCATTATGATTGCACCCAATCCAGAAGGAACTTAATCTTCCACCAGCAAAAGAGTAGATTGGATTTCCATGGTGCTGATCACCTTCAACCATGCCTTTAGAGAAAGGAAGAGACATGGAGAGCTCTTCCAACTGCTAAAGCTGTCTGTCCATTCTGCTTGGCAAAATGTCCCAAGGATAAATCTCTTACTTTAATACGAGAAAGGGGAACAAAAGATGACTTCTAATTTAGCCACATTACAAAAATTTCAGGAGAAAAACACTGTCCTCAGAAAATTATGATTCAATGTATTCATCCAACAAATATCCACTGGCAAAAAATCAATGCCATAAATTCCTCTACCAACAGAAATGACCCTATCATTCATCATACAGGTGCTCTCTCTCTCCCTCTGATAAGCTCCTAAACTTCAGGCTTGTGTCAGAGACAAAGCAATGATCAGAGCTATCTGTGGGGCTTGGTGAATCAAACATTCATCCACACTCTGGGGGCATCCTGCTGGGTGGTTGGACAGAAGCTTACCCTAATGGATACTATAAAGACTGGTGAGCCAAAACACACAACGATCACACAATCTGCTTCAAATCCCAATCCCCTGCAAGGCAGAAAGTTTTCAGAGATGGGGACTGGGGAAATAACTACCCTCTTCCATTTGCATTTGTTCCTTGAATGACACAGGACGTCTTTCCTTCTTTCTCCTCTAAGGCTTCCATTGATAATTCATTTTCAGAACGGAAGAGGGCAATTTCCCTCTTACTGATTTCCTAAAAGGGATGACTCTGCCTATGATCAAATCCTACCACAGAAGCATGGGAGAGAGAAAAACTAAGTCCAGGACAACCTCTCTGATTAAGCTGTCCAGAGTCTGAATACAAGCAACTATAGAAAGATGATATATTCTCTTTTTGTTGTTTACATTAAGCTTTTAATTTTGAGATAACTAGAGATTTACATAGTTATCTCAAAGTTTACATTTACAATGGTAAGAAACAACCCAGAGATCTCCTGTGTACCCTCCATCCAGTTTCCCCTAATGGTAACATCTTATAAAACTATAGTATAGTATCACAACCAGGGTATTGACACTGATGGTCAAGATGGAGAACATTTCCATCACCATGAGGATTCCTTGTCTTGCTCCATTGTAAACATTCCCTCTGTCTCCCATCTCATTAGCCCCTGGTAACCACTAACGTGCTCTCTCCATTTCTATAATTTTGTCATCTCAAGAATATTATACAAATGGAATCATACACTATGTAACCTTCGTGACTGGCTTTTTCACTCAGCATAATGACCTGGAGATTCATCCAGGTTGTGTGCATCAAGAGTTCACGCCTTTCTATTGCTGAGCAGTAATCCATGGTATAAATGCCCACCGCTTGTTTAACCATTCACCTGCTGGAGGACATCTGAGTTGTTTCCAGTTTTTGGCTATGATGAATAGAGCTGCAATAAACACTTGTGTACAGGTTTTTGTGTGAACAGAAGTCTTCATTTCTCTGGGATAAATGCCCAGGGATACAATTGCTGGGGTCATATGGTAGTGGCATGTCTAGCTTTTTTTTTTTTAATGTCAGCAGTGGAGGTGTATCATTTTACATTCCTACCAGCAATGTATTAGTGATCTAATTTTTCTGCATCCTCATTTGCTGTTGTTACTATCTTTTATTTTAGCCATTCTGATAGGTATGTCTCATGGTGGTTTTAATTTGCATTTCCCTAAAGGCTAATGATATTGAACATCTTTTTCATGTGCTTATTTGCCATCTGTGTATACTCTTCAGTGGAATGTCTCTTTGTGTCTTTGCCCATTTTCTAATTGGATTGTTTGTTTTTCTACCATTGAGTTTTGAGAGTTCTTTATATATTCTAGGCACATATTCTTTTAAAAGAATACTTTTAAGACATGTAGCGTTTCTTGTTTCTTGAAAATCACAACGTACTACAAAGACGGAAATATCCCGTGATCACCCAAGGTGAATAGAATGAATGAACAATATGGGGAAAGAGGCTTAATTTCTCGAGATGTTCATTTGTGTGGGTAGTGTCAGAGTTGGAGAAAAACCAACAACCTAGAGTCATAGTTTGTTTAGCCTGTTAATGGGCTAAGTCTTTTCTCTTTTCAAAAACATAAACATTCACAAGTTATAATCTACTATAGCGCTCAATGTGATTAATATTTATTATATTTAAAGGACAATATGGAAATGATTTTTACACAGGAGATAAGGTGCTGTCAACACTAGCACTTGCATAACATAAATGCCTCCTTCCAGACCCATCTGATTAAACAGCCTCAGAGCTCAGGGAAGGAAGTATGCACATGCTAGCTCTCTCATCATTACACATGGCAACATAAAACCTACTGGGAATTACTCCTTTTTTTTTGAGACAGAGTCTCACTCTGTTGCCCAGGCTGGAGTGCAGTGGCACACTCTCGGCTTACTGCAAGCTCCACCTCCCAGGTTCACACCATTCTCCTGCCTCAGCCTCCTGAGTAGCTGGGACTACAAGCGCCCACCACCACGCCCGACTAATTTTTTGTATTTTCAGTAGAGATGGGGTTTCATGGTGTTAGCCAGGATGGTCTCAATCTCCTGACCTCGTGATCCGCCCACCTCGGCCTCCCAAAGTGCTAGGATTACATGCACGAGCCACCGCACCCAGCTGGGAATGACTCCTTTTAAATTGACTTAGGTTACTCAAACACTAACCAGTTCTTTTAAAAGACTGTTTGGGGCCGGGCACGGTGGCTCACGCCTGTAATCCCAGCACTTTGGGAGGCCGAGACGGGTGGATCACGAGGTCAGGAGATGGAGACCAGCCTGGCTAACACGGTGAAACCCCGTCTCTACTAAAAATACAAAAAATTAGCTGGGCGTGGAGGCACGTGCATGTAGTCCCCGCTACTTGGGAGGCCGGAGTAGGAGAATCGTTGGAACCTGGGAGGCGGAGCTTGCAGTGAGCCAAGATTGCGCCATTGCCCTCCAGCCTGGGCCGCAGAGTGAGACTCTGTCTCAAAAAAACAAACAAACAAAAACTGTTTGATCCTCCAGAAAGCAAAAATATGTCATAGGTTATTTCAAAATTCACTATAATGTATAGTTAAGCACAAATTATGTAGATCTCTGCAAAAAAGACTGTTACAAAGCTTTATGCAAATTATACCTTTTAATAAATCATTAAAAATTAATCAGGTTAGTTTTCTATTGATAGCAATGCTTTCCAAGAATTCTTTTGTTTAAGAATCATTTTATCCGGAAAATAATCATTCCCTAATTTATTTTTGCCACAAATCCCAACTCTTACACGCACTAACATGTTATTTTAACTACCACCTTGACATCGAAATTTCTTTCCTAAGGAATTCAAAGTCTTACCTCTACCAAACCATTTCTCTTTTCCAATTTAATAAATATAACAAAATAATTTTGGAATATAATACAAATATTCTTATAACATTTTTAATCTTAAAATTTATACTGATTCTGCTTAAAGGACAATATCAAATATAGAACATTTATCTGCCTACACTCTTTTGAACTGTTAACCTCTCACCTTCCAATTTTCTTCAAAATTCCTTCCTTAAAAAGGATGCCCTTAGATGGGACTGTCTTAATACTTCATTTTCAGTGTCCCTGATACTTTAAAAACAGTTACCCTTAAAGATGCCTTTTGATTTGATTACATCAGTCTGGTTTAGAAAGCAACATTTTCTTAGCTAAGGTACACAGCTTTAATTCTCAATTATTTGTTTTATACTTTCCTCTCTTATCTTCAGTTTTAAAACATTTCATATTTCCTAGAATTTCCCCCTTTGAAGGAATACCTTAAATAATTTATATACATTAAGCACCCAGAACAGTGCCTGGTACAGAGTACATGCTTAATAAATAGTCATTATTGTTATTATTTTCATCACAAAATCTACTCTTGGAAATTCTCCCCTTTTCTCTTTCTTTTCCTTTATGTCTCTCTGCTTTGCTTTGTTCCCCACCTTATCAACATGTCACACTTCCTTCAGCCATGAAATCACAGAACCCAGAACCTTAGCTCTTGAAGGAATCTGAGTGATCACTCAGCTACTCTTTCATAGTATATATGAGAGAACAGAGGTAAAGAGAATAGCAGTGATTTGCCTTTCTGGGGTCACCCAGTGAGGCAGTCAGTCAGTAGGACTGAATTGGGAATGTCGAATAAATCCTTATTCCTTCTTAGAAACTGAGCTTTTAAAATCGTCCAACAGGTTAAGTCAGCTCTGCACATATGCAGTTCTTGGTAATATCTCTGGTGAAAAAATTGGCTTAACTATGGAAAGAACTGTCCAATTTCCAGATGTTTCAAATTGTGCCAATGATAACAGCAACTTCTAAGTTTCTGTTTCTCTCCGCACTATCTTCCCTTCTCTGACCCTGTCTCTCTCTTTCTGGCATTGT
Source organism: Theropithecus gelada (assembly GCF_003255815.1). NCBI lineage: Eukaryota > Metazoa > Chordata > Mammalia > Primates > Cercopithecidae > Theropithecus > Theropithecus gelada. The sequence goes on along the minus strand of NC_037674.1, from coordinate 43,256,157 downwards.
AGATATCCTTTAAACCACGAGGGTTGGTTTTTTTCTTGGGGTGGGGGTGTTGGCTGGCTGTTTTTTAAGCTACTGAGTTACTAGATCAAACCTAGGTAGGATTTGTCAGGAGCCATGAACATACAGAAATAATGACAGAATTGGCCGGGCGCGGTGGCTCAAGCCTGTAATCCCAGCACTTTGGGAGGCCGAGACGGGCGGATCATAAGGTCAGGAGATCGAGACCATCCTGGTGAACCCGGTGAAACCCTGTCTCTACTAAAAAATACAAAAAACTAGCCGGGCGAGGTGGCGGGCGCCTGTAGTCCCAGCTACTCGGGAGGCTGAGGCAGGAGAATGGCGTGAACCCGGGAGGCGGAGCTTGCAGTGAGCTGAGA